>NC_090659.1:9667180-9970211 GCF_013368605.1 Nyctibius grandis | reverse complement strand
CATTCTTTCTCAGAAAGGTGCAACGATTTACTGTTTTCATGAAACTTTATAGTCCAATTTTTAATTTAAAAACTGTTATTTTATATTCAGCACTTTTTCTGAGAGTCCTTTAAACTACTCTTTCTTTGACTTACAGAGCTATCAGTCACTGTTTAAAAGTCCTCAATAAACTAAATCGACTGCCCTGAAAGAAAGCCATCAATCATATTGACTAGTACTAAGAAAGGCCATCACCATGTTAATTGCGTGCAAAATTAACAGGAATTTGCAAGTGATTTTCTCAAACTGAATCACTCCTATGCTTTACATGTGTTGAATTCCTAAGAATTCTTACCATAGAAGTAGCTCAGGAAATCACTTAATATTATCAAAACACAGGAAAAACAGTAGAAGAAGAAGAAGGTTTTCTTTTAAAATCTTGATTGCATCAAATAATAGCTACCATGCTCCTCTGAGGCTTTAGAGTGACTGTGCACCTTCTCACACCCCGACAGCTAGTGCAGCTCTCAGACATTAGGCTCACGGAAAGCCCTGGCCAACTGAGTGTCAGTGTTCAAAACACAAGTAGTAGTAGTGTAACACACCTAAACAAGGACAACATGCTCAAATTCGCTGAAGAAAAACCCCACCGCTATTGCTGCATTTCTAAATTTGAGAAATGTCCACTTTGGTGATCACACTATTCCTTTTGTAGAAGTCTTAGCATAATTCCTTATTAACAGTATTAAAATCATACTCACATCTGTAGCCATTTTAGTCTGACAAGCCTTTGTTCTTAGCTTCACCCTCTATTTTTTCACTTTATAACTTGGGGGGATGTTCTCATATTGATGAGTTCAATGTTTCTTACATAACTTACTGTGCAGGAGAAGATAATTATCCCTTGAGTAAGGTCTGACACCTTTCTTCCCCTTTCCCTTTTTTTTAAAAAAAAAGATTGGGTAGATGAAAGCATGCTTTTTGCATTTTATATGGTGTGTAAAATAATCATACTTCTTTCCCATTTGATCTATATAATCTTTATCTAGCATCAGTCACATAAGCTTAAAAAACAACATGGGCAGATCACATGAAAGCATTCTAGAGGGGCAGATGTGGAGATTAACAACTATGAGAAGGATACATTTTCATTGGCCTTCCAGACAGATCGTAGTGTCTTTTAAGACAAATTTTTAATCCCGCAAGTAACAGACTGATGACCTAAAACGTTCTCAAAGTGTAATATTATGTATGACATCTACACACATTGGGGGAGTTCAAATCCAAAAACATACAAAAACAAGTGGGGATTTTGGATGGTTTGGGCTTTTGTTTGTTTTAAAAGCAGCCTGTCAGCACTTCATGGTCCATTAAGACAGTCATCCTGCACTTTCCTTCAAATACTATTCCTTCCGGGAGACTTTTCTCAGGAATATGAAGGGCCAGATTGTGGGTCGCACTCTACCCCCATTGCATGTCTGTGTTGGCATAAAAAGGCTATAAAATTCAGAGTGATGGCAGGCAAGACAGCTCAGCTGACCTAAAAGGCTACTGTAAGGGGCAGTTCACCTATTCCTTCGCTGCCTCCTGATTCTACCTCTTTTCTCTTTTGCTCCCAGACACAAGCTCTTGTGCCTCTCTCGTACTGTGGTACTAATCTGATTTAACAGCAAGCTGATGTGGCTCACCGAGGCAAATGGAAAATCTAGTTCCCTCCCCCCTTTATTACTTTTCTATTCCCCTCTGAACTGCTTTGGTTTACCAAGGGGTCAACTAAGCATCAGGACAAAATAAGGAGCAGAGGAGAACATGGGACCATCCCTTTCAGTGACAGTGAGCCTTGTGATCAGTTACACCCTTGATGTCCAGTTACACCCTAATTCACCTGATTTCAATAGCTAAGAACCAGCAAATGCAATATACTGGCAACAGGAGCCTGCATACTGCTCAGCTCTCAAGAGCACGTTGCTGGGTGCAGTCAGAGTATTATTGCGCTCTGAAGTGCTTTTTAAACTAATTCTCAGGAAAAAAAACGATTTGCAATAGTATTCAAAACTTCGAAATTTAGTCTGAAAGTAGGCTTTAACACCTAGGGATCACGGGATAAGAAATCTTGCATCCTGACAACTCAGCTTGTCTGAATCCAAAGGCGTGGAGCTCTGCATTCAGAGATAGTAAGAGGGATTGATTATATCACTAAAAGATGTGTTTATTAACCAGCACCAGGAATTAATCAGGGAGCAGGGGAAGGGGAAAGAAGACAATCAGAATTCTTAATGATGAAGGGTGAGAGATTCACAATAAGTGTTTGGAAAAATTACAAGTGTCTTTGAAAAAACAAACTGGAGAGGTGGTCTGTTCAAAAGTCCAGCTAGGTAAAACTCAGATACGTTCAGGTCTTAGATCTAGGCATCATATTTGTTATAACTGAGTAAGAAATGAGCCTCCTGAGAAGCAGCTCTGCTACTCTCCCAGGTAATATGAACATTTTTCCTCTACAAAGTTACACGACTTGTGAAGATTACTCTGGTACCGGCTCTCCTGGGGAGCAGAGTGGGAACCGCTGGATGCACTGATAATAACAAAGTATTGATTTGTTGGTCTAAACAAACTCACTATGTGGCAGTACCTGTTGTGCAGCAGTTTCATGAGCAGAAAGTCTGCCTGATTGCTATGTTCAAACCTCAGTTTGCTGAGCAACAGCAGCACTGACCAAAGCACTACTTCTCCCGGCACCACATGCCCTTGGTCAGGCCAGGACAGTGCTGACACCATGAAAAGAACCATACTCGAGAATGGACTCAGGCTAAAAATAATCTGCTTGGGGGTTTTGTGCATGTCTTTTTTCTTTTGTTGGATCAATTTTCTTCATAAATTACTTAATCCAACAAAACATAAAGTCTCTAACATGGTTGAACTAAACCAGATTTTTCTGACATGAATAAAAAGCTGCTGGTTCAGTCCCCCTCCCAACCCCTACGTCCAGCCCTTTTTTAAAGAAAAACGCAACAATTGGGTTTCATTACTGCATTACTTACTATATGTGCCCTACTAAGAGCTCAGCGAAGTAAACTGAACCTTAATTAAGGGTCTAATTAAGTGTCCTCTTTAACTTGTTGCATGTGTATTTTAGCCATAGTACTAACTGCGTAAGACTGACACATTTTCAGCAACACTGGAGTCTCCTTGAAAACACTGACACCTTCAGTGAAGTACTGGAAATTAAATAAAAACAGTATACTACACGGAATTTCTCTGCCGTAGCCCAAAAATGCCTGAAATAAAGTAAGCACAAATTCAGGTTAACAGAAACTACTCTTTTGAGATAACTAAAAGATAAAAAGATGACGAGAAAACAGGATAAAGTCCAAAAGCTGAAATCACAAGAGAAAATGAATGGAGATAGGTGCTGGGCATCGAAATCATTTAAACAATGCACAATGCTTTTGAATGCCATACTAAATACAATTCAGAGTAATATTCAGTGCAAACACACATATTTGCAATAAAGTGTTAAAAAACAAACGGTAAAGGCATGCTTATATTAAGATGCATGCTTAACTATCAAGCAAATATCTAGATAGTGAAACTGACTCACAGAAACCAAAACATATGTCATCCTAAGCACTGAGAGCCTGCGGAGGTAAAGATTGATCAATTTGCAAAAATACAGGAAGATATTTCTCATAATCATTTTTCACTGGAAAAAAAAAAATTATTAATTTTTTTTTTTTCCCCTGACACCATTCATCTGCTTTCTATCAGATATTTAAATGGTTTATGCCCCCAAAAAAGAATTAAACTTGCCAGGAGGGAAAAATGAATATGCTGAAGGCAAGCATACAACTTTTAGTGAAAATCCTTTATTTTTCAGAACTTTGGATTTCTTGATGAAAAATTCTAATAAAGGCATAAGCAATATGGAAACCAGCTTTAAAAGGAAGATGTCAGCTGAGAAGAGTCTCATGCTCTCGAACAAGCCAGACTTTACCTTATCTTTGTGCAAGACACTTGACCTTATTTTTAACCACGGCCAGTTTAGCTATAAATTGGGTCAGGTACTCAAAATAAGGGTCAGCTCAGCAGGGATAAAGTGTTATAACCGAGAGGAACTAGCAATACATATGCGGATTAAGTATACATTGTTAAGCTAAAACATTGCTGCAGGACTCAAAAGTCTTCTGATTAAATCATCATTCATATTATTTCTATTCATAAAATTTAGAAAAATCCCACGATAGCCATTAAGGCACTAAGCACATGAACCCTCTTTATGGGTACAGCTTTACTGCAGCCACTGGAAGTGGAGCAACCCACTTTGCTGGATCAGGCTTGTTCTGACTGTGCATCTGTCACTATGTGCTGCCGTTCTCCGGCACCCATGCTGAAGTGGAACCTCCTGCTACAGACATTGTTTTATGGCATATAAATGGCAGAAATTCAGGTATCCCAGAGGATCTGCTCCTACAGCAGGCAGGGGAGCTTGATCTTAGGGGGTAACAAACGCAGGACAGCTTGAATAAAGGAGGTAGCTCCTTCTACCACCTTTTCCATGCAGGAATTCAGCGAAAAATGCACTAGGTTACTGATGGAAGTTTTCCTCCTTTAGGATAACCCCCTCAAGCTTGCTTTTGCAATAGCAAGAAATTTGAGCCTGATGAAGGGCAGAGCTGGCTACAGTCAAATGGAATCCACATGCTTGTGCAACATGAAAAGGCAGAATAATAGAAAGAAGTTACTACATGTCATGACTGTAGGGTTTCCAGCCCAGCTTCCTCCCATCTTCCTTACTGTCTCATTCTCATTCACATCACAACTCTCTAAAAAATAAATAAAACCAGCTGGGCTTCTTTCTGTAGCATTATACGCAGGAAAGTACAGCTAAGCCCAGTGTTCGAATTACACAAATTTAGATCAGCTCAGGATGAGGTCCATAAAACTTCTGAAGTAACTCACCAGTATCATAAAAGCTCAAAACCACTGGCCAAGCCAAAAGGTCTAAAAACACTAGGAAGCAGCTGAAGCTGGCAAAATTATAAGCAATTGAAAACAGACGTGGTAACAGAAAGTGTTAAGAAACTTTAGCTATAGAAATTGCTGCCAGCTCTAGCTATAAATCAGACAAGTAAAATGGGAGGAGAACCTTCAGCAGTCTGTTCAGAGCTTTTTAGAATGAGAGCACGTCTGTTTATATACTTCTGTACAGTGCTAGAAAAATATGGCAATGAGAATGGAAATGCTACATTTTGCTTTACACTAAGAACAGATTAAATAAGGGATCTCCAGAATTTACAGGAAAATACAAAATCGCAGAACTAAAGATTTCCTTTTAATTTTTCAGCGTCTTCTAAGGTTTTGATAAAGTATCAAAATTTGAAACAAACAACATCTCCCAACCAGTTTTGTTGGAAGCACTGATAATAACAAAGTATTGATTTGTTGGTCTAATACAAGGCATGCTCATCTTGATCTAGAATATCAACATAATTCTCAATGAGTTTCATTTCAATCATCAAGTATACTTCTTCAACAGTAGGAAAATAACTTGTACAGACCTACAGAACACTTTTGAGTATCGTAGGGCGAGAAGAGGTTGGTGAAGAGTGAGGCCTCATCCTAATTTTGGTCTTTGTGGCCAACCTTCCTCAGATCTGTTCCAGAAGTTCCTTCTTTCCATCTTAAACCCCTGGATAAAATAATATTGCTTGCCTCTTTCACAGTGTTTTATATCTTAGATATATTCACTCATCACAGAAATGCTGTCATTCCTCATCTTGCAGATGAGAAACAGCAGTGATTTACCCTGGTCCCATAGCAATGCAATACTTAGACTGAACAGATGGACCAAAATAATCTGAGCAAGGGAGCCACAAACCCCCTTCTCCTCTCTGCTGAGCTCTGCCATACCTCACATCTAAGATGCGTCACATCCCAGCCTTTGACACCACCTCTTCTTCTCAATCCCTGCTCCATTCCCAAAGCATCCATCCTGGTCTTTGTAGGATCACCCTCATATTATTCCTACTGTTGCTGATCCTGCAGCCCACTCTAATGATAGGTTTTTATGGCTTTTGATAATGCTAGCATGAGATAACTACTTGGACTGACACTTCGGCACTGACAAACTTTGTTCTATGCATGCAGCCTTGGGCTTTGCCAACGGGCCAGAAGCAGGTGAAGAAAAACTGTGATGAGGAAGACAAGAGAGTGGGAGGAAAGTGAAAAAGGGGGACAGAAGCATTGCAGTTCACTTCTAAATACTGATGACGCACTGATTACAAGTCATATGCCAACTTTCTTACTCATGCAAATAAGAGGTAGCTCTAAAATGCAATTTATCCTCAGCCAGGACTTGTGCTACTAAGGCCATTTTTGAAAATATATAAAGAAAGGGGGTGTAGGAAAACATATAAAGAAAGGGGGTGTAGAAAAACATATGTATTTAAGTTTTTATTAACTGTTTTATACACTACCATTAATGACTTAATAGTAGTATTTATTCTCCCCTAGATAACTTGATAATACAACGTACTACTAGTTTTAAATAATTCCAGGTTATCCTAAACATTGTTTCTGTAAAAGTTAAAGTAAATCTGTTACTGATCTTGACAGGAGATTTAAGTCAACTAAGCATTTTATTCATTTTTCAAACTCTTACCTTATTTCTTCTCAACTACATCTCTGTGTTTGACTGAATGGCTAACTAAAAAGTAAAGCTATGCAGTCTACTATTGATTTCAGCCAGCTTATCTGACAGACCTGTTACTTGCAAAGTTTCTTACATACAGTTTTAAGGATCCAGTATTTCTTGCTCTAAAAACTGCTGGAACTACAAAACAGCTGAGCAGCTCGTTTACTGTAGTATGGAGCCAGGACAATAAAACAAACAATGGTTCAATGCTGCTTAGACATGTTTGAGTTTCTGTTGGATGCATTTCAGTATAACTTCAAGAATACGTTGACCTATAGACACTAATTTTGGGTTTGCTCAACTAACACAAGCCCAAAAATTCATTTACGTGAAACGTATTATTATAGGGGACAGTTTCACTTTGATTTAATCATGTGTTGAATCAGTTTTATTTTTTTAAGCACTGAAGAAATTGAAATATAGGCATTTTAGGAAAATTTAGACCTGAAAAACCTAAAATAAATCTCATTCACTTTGAAATAAATCAGTTAAACTGTAGATGTCACAGTACAGAGCCTTTAATCCAGAAGGCTAGTTAAAAAATACTTTTTTTTTTTTTTTTGCATAAATAGGAAAGTAGGGGTACCTTACTATTGCTAGATATGAATATCTCTGTATATATTAGAATATATGGGGTTACGTAGAGTAGGTATATTTAGTAGTGAAGTGTGAGATTAAATTACAATAACAACAACAACAACATGGCATGAAGCATACACTAATTTTATATCCAGACACAGTTTTAAGAGTTTCTGTTTTATAAATATATAAAATGGGATAATAAGGTGTGAAAAGCTTGCTTAAAATGCTTAAGGTGGCGAGCTATCCTTTTTCTGGACCACATAATATCTGGTTTCTTGGCAGGCCTAGTTAATATAAACAAGTCATACAACTGACTTGGATCTGAAAAATAAAGAATACCAACTCAGCCTCTAGATTTGTCCTTACATGAACGTCTACTTTTGCTGTAAAAACTCGAGTGATTAGTTAGACATGAATTGAAAAGGTAACTATGAATTGATCCACATCTCACCTGATAAAGAGGCGAGCAAAACCTTACAGTTATTCTTGCATAAGCATTCAAGAGTTAGTGTGGAACAAAACTTTCCATGCTTTGATTCACTGCAAAAAGATGTGAAGTCAGGTCTTCAGTAGTGAGAAAATATAGAGTAAAAGGGCTTGGAGTGTTGGGTTTTTTTCCGCCAGTGATAAAAATTAAACAGTTAGGGTGAGGTAGGCAACAATGAAAAAACGAACTGTATTGTTTTCCTTAAATTTGAGCTTAGGAATGTCTCTAATGAGAAGGAAAGGAGAACCACTGGACCAGTTCGTATTTAAACAATTGGCTGTATCAAGGTCAGAATGCTCAGCGTTTGCCAGGACTGAAAGGAATTCAGACACTAAATAACACCATTTTCCTTCCTAAATTGTACTCTCCTGAAGTCTACAGCCGCAGTGGTGGGAGTACACAAGGCAATGTAATATTGAACAAGAACAAATATATAATAGTTTGGCCATTTACCAGTTATTACTGATTAGAGTCGTAGTTGATTCTGACCCAGTGGTGACTTACATGATTTTTAGGCAACTATACTGTGGTTTCAGACACTTTGGCCTACCTCATGTCATCCTTACACATCCCCGGGCACAGGGCAGACAGAGCCTGGCTTGGCCGAACTTGGCAGGGAGGGCAGGTTCGCACCAGGGGGGGCAAGGGAACGCCTGGCACTGTGGTCCTGTACTGCATCAGCACAAAGCCAGGGAGGCATCGTGCCACCGTGAGTAAACCTGACACAACGAGAAGTGTAGTGCAGAAGTACCCAAGTGGCTCTGCAAGACACAGCTCATGGCTAGCTAATTAAGTTTCCCTGTCAGACCCGAAATAACTCTCACAGGGGACAACTGGGCTTCTGCCCAGCACTATGTAGCACATGCCATAGTATTCTATTGTCCTGAATAATGGAACACATAAATAACATCACCTTGAATGATAGAAAACTCTCTCCTGAAAAAAAAAAACCAACCAAAACCTAGAAATATTTCCTAAATTTCAAGGAAAGGGTGGAAGGTAATGCGAAGGACAAACAGAAAAAGGTGGTCTGAAAACGATAAGCTTTTTTTTTTCAGGATAGTATTTTTTATTTTTCTTTCTTATACTAACCAGTTGCTTATTCTTCTCCAGGATGTATTATGAAATGTGCTTTTGACTTGGTCAAATATTCTCCTTCTGTGCTAGGATGATTAGGCTAATGGAATCACATTATATTTATTATTTACAGAGTACATGGGAATGGCTTAGCAAAAGTTCAGGTCGAACAAAGCTCAAAAGATGACTTTATTTTTGGCACTTGCCATGTTTGCAGAAGAAACAATATCTAAGGAAGTGCAGTTAATGAAAGGAGTCTGTTTAATCAGCATAAAATAAACAGCTAAAAGCAGGTTGCACAGGGAGAAGCAATAAAAGAACAAGTGACTCGCTATGGCATTGTTTTCTTTTCAAGTTCTGCTCACGACAGAAGCATTTCAACAACTGTACTTAAATGTCTCAGTTTCGACACTGAATTCCATAAGGAAGGAAAGAAAAAGCTTTCAGTCCTTTGTACTACAATGCCCACAAGCCACTCTGGATCTTCTGTAAGCCTTATGACATCCTCCTCAAGTAAAAGGTAAAAGCACAAAAATTGATAAATAAAGAACACAATTTGTACACCAGATGCAAGTAAAAACAGTAATGGGGAAAAAAGACTGTATTTTAACTGGAAAGCTATGTTCACTGAATAAATAAGCTTCTCTTAACAACACATACGTGGCCTCAAGAGTACGCACTGAATTTGGGAATGCGCTGCCCTGCTGGAAATCTTTACATGATCAGATCCTTTTACCCCAGTGGGACTTACAGAATGAAACCCCGGATTTTCTTCCGATAGTAAACAGTTATGAAGCTATTTTGATCTTAAGCTGCTACTAGAGCCAGACACAAATAATGCATATACTGTCTTTGGAATAATAATTAAAAAGAAAAAAAAAAAAGAAAGCAGACTTTCTCTCTTTCAGCAGTCTTCTTCTTTAGAAGAGATTAAAATAATCTGACATTTTACTAAATCACCAGAAACAGAGAATTCCAAAATGCCAGTTTTAAACAAAATTGTCTTTTGCAAATTGCTTTATTAAGATAACAAGGCTTCAAATGAGACTCCCCCTAGGAAATCAGCTGAAATCAAATTTCCATCCCTAAAAGAAGTGTGCACTGCACAAAGCCCACTTTCTTCATCTGCTAAGTTCTCTTTGGAGGTATAACACACCCAAGTCAGCAGAGTAAGTTGGAGTGCCCAACTGAGTCTTCAACTGTACTTTAAGCTTTTAAGTACACTGAAACTGGTTTCACTGGCAAGACGTCAGATAGCCATGTAGAAAATGAAGGTAAAACCTTTTCTTTAAAAACTGTCCAGCAAAGAAATTAAAGTAAGAAGTAGGGCCAAGGATGAAGAGTATGCTTGCCTTCAAAACAGATGAATAAAAGGAGTCACACAACACCACAATGAAAAACAGCGCAGGCAAAAAAACCCCGAGCTTTTCAGTTCATCATACCTCACAATACAGGAACAAGGGAACAGTCAAAGTGCTTAAGAAGTAGGAAGCTGAGAACAGTTGAAAGAAAACAACTTATTCACCATGCAAAGAAACCATGGAAATTGCTGCCAAAAGGCACAACTGAGAGTGCACTTAGGAGACCTGGAGATAAGTTTTTCTATTTTTTTTTCTAACAGTTGGTGAAGGTGATCATGTCCGTTGCTAATGTTGTGTGATGCTGCAGCTGATTCTTTTCCTGAGGCTCAGCTTGAAATTGCTTATACTTCTCATTATTCAGGCAAAAGATTTTCAAGCTGGAAATAGCTGTAGAATGAAAGCTTTGCAGGTTCATAATAACCTCAAAGAGTGTCAATGTGCGGCTACATTCTGGAATTTAAGATTTCTGGATTTTGTTTTCAGTTTCTTTCCTTAAAAGCCAAACCTTAACCAAAAAAAACCCCACAACTTGCCCTCAAATCACTTGTAACACTTAAATGAATCACTGATTACTGAAGGCATTCCATGCTCTGAGGAAGAGCCAGAATAGGGTGAAGGAAACTTCTGTCAGCTTAATTTTCACAAAAAAATAAAAGCTGTATACTGAACATGTCTAGAAATGTTTATTCCTAACTTCTATTCAAAACCAAATGTTTTGCAAATAGGAATGAAATGAAATGAATAACATTCTGTTCATATGAATAAGGATTCTCGGATATAATGTAAAATCAGCCTGAAGAGCTTGGAACTTAGAAAAAAGGTAAATGCCCAACAGCCATGAACACAGCACAGAAGAAATGAGAAAACCGTGATGTTAGAAGAACCACTGCTTCAAAGTGTGTATGTTCTCTGGAGAATCTAGGGAGGGCAGTACCTGAAGACTTTTTTCTAGAGACTAAATACAGGAGAAACAAAACTGACTGTAGTTGTAGGGCTTTGTATTGACTGAACAGCTGCAGCACTTGGAGAACCTGGGACCATGGCTGTAACATGTACAGAAATGCAATAGTTCATAGAGCAGTTGCTGTGATGTGTAACATCTGAGAAGTAGCTCTGAATTTTAAGTAGAACTTGAAGTAAAGCTGTGCCACAGATAAACGATGTTCAGTGTTCTTCTCTAGTTCAGAATAGCCACAATACCTATTACACTGTACAGCATAACGTTGTAGCAGCATGTTGATGTGGTCCCACAATGTCCTTTTTTTTTTCATTAGGAGATGGGTTTCTAATTACCATCCAGAATCTTTGATTTAGAGGTATTTTTATGCACAGAGCTACTACGAAGTTCTTCACTTTTTTTGGAGGTGAAGGGAGAAAGACAGAGGAAGGAAGGAAGAGGGGTGGGATTTATTTTGTTTAAAGCAAAACTTGTAGGAGAACATCTTACTTTTGAAGAAAATTCCCATGGGGAAATATGTCTTCATTTTAAGGTTTTGCTTTAGAAAATGAAGGATTATACAATTTTGTATTGCATTTTACCTTTTTTACAGTTTAAAATTTATTACCTTACATTTATTTCTGATCATGCTGGGTATGATCACATTTGAAATGTATATACATATCTATATAAGAAAGTTCTGTCAAGTTCTTTTCAGACCAAAAGTCATTTTGGAGAAAAAAGAAGGGATATTTTACTTAGTAGCATCTGTCCACAATGATTTAAAAAATGTACCAAAATAAAAATACAACAGAACATTTTGTGATCTTCTGACATTATAGCCATAAAAGCGTGCTATTGCTACTACTATCATCCAGTGATACATAAAGAAATAAAAATGTCACATGTGTAGAGTAAAATGGTATTTCAAAAATCTAAAAAGTAGACTTTCAGTAACTTTTTTAAACTTTTTTCTATCATTTCCTTTTTATGGAAAATGTAAGCGTATCCCCTAATTCTATGGGGAAATTAAAATAGTGACAAACATAGGATTTCTAACAGCTGCAACTGCATCAAGTGTTATCAAGTCAACTTTTAAATTTATGCATATAAAGTTCTATGTTAAGAGGCTTACCAAAATCCTATCTGACTGCACTGCTTTAAGAAATAAAACTTTGACATGTAGCAATGCATCTTATCAATTCAGTAACTGATGACATCTTAAATGATAAATAACTAACTCCTCAATAAGTATCAATAACGAACTCAGTAGTAATGCATACCAATTTAGTAGCTACATCCTTGAAAGAGGATCTGGAGGCTATCCCTGCTTTTGCAGTTGTGTGCCTAAGAGCAATCTGATGAGCTAGAAAAAGTCCTCTTCCACACCAGTGGTTTGCCTTACCAGCTTAAAACTCTCTTAAAACCACACAAGAAGGAGGCCTGCCTCCAGTGTATGCTTGCATCTTATGCTCCTAACACCAGAATACAAGAATTGTCCAAGTCCCTGATTTTAAGACTTGTCGTATCATACCTCTAGGCTTGTCAGTTAACCTGAAACCAGCCTTGACATCTAAGGCGTGTTAAGCTATAAGTAATGAAGCAATGTATTCATTATACTTAAAACATCAAGTATGAGCAGGTATACAGAAAGGCATATGCATATAAGGAAACAATCCTTACAGCTACCTGTACTTTAGTTAATTTCCAAGGAGTTTCATTCTTGCTTTATCCAGCTAACCAGCTGCTATAACAGATGACCAAAGACTCACAGCTGGGATCCAGGCCTACCCAACCTTCATATGAAGAACTTCTTCCATTGGAGCAAATCTTTGCTAGGATACATGTAACCTTTTATGTTCAGTCTCCCCAGGATGCTTCTCAGACTCAGACATTCCACCCACAAATGTTTCACAATTCATAACTTAATCAGGTCAACTTTATCACTTTTCCAACAAAACTGCTTACTGTCTTGGCCTCATTTAAGAAATATGAGTGCCCATTGGAAATGGCAAGGTGGAACCAATAAACCTGTAAAATATTAAAAGAGGCGTAACCTCTTTTTTAAATTAAAATCAATATATCATACTAACAATATTAATATAACATACTGTATAGTCATATGAACAAAAAATATGCATAGGCTTCATTTTCCATTCTTTTGGGAGTTAAAGGCATTAGTTAATTTAGGGTGAATAATCTCTTAACCAAATTTGTATTTATACTACTTCCTTGTAATGTTTTGGTTTAGATAGGTACAATTTTGCTTCCCACAGGAAATACTCCTATCAGGAATTTTATAAATTGATGCAATTTTAGGGACTGTCAGATTTTACTGCCTAATTCTTAGTAAGTTTGTCAATTATAAAAGTTGTGAAAGAAAGAATCTGTAGAAGGAACTGAGAGGTCAAAAACCTCAGACTATAATTTATAGCATAGTGGGCTACTCTGAATGCAAAAAAGACTCATAACTTCATACCATTTTGTAGAAAGAATAACTAGGAAAGAAAGTGTTTGGGGAATTTACTAGAAATGGAAGAGTGTCTTTGCCTTGTAGCCATGCTTAATGAAGGTATTAAATTTTTCTCTTCTGAGGCTGTCAGCTTACCTTGCTGAGGTTCACAAATTCTCCCTTAAGAGACATTTGTATAGCATGCATTTCAAAAAAATGAGCTGGAAGATGGATATGAAGAAGGTTTTTTATGAACAGAATATGAGGAACTGAATAACACTAGATTTGGCTGCTATACAGAGTTGTTTTCTTCCCTTGCTTTCTTAAGATACCACCGTTGCTCACGCACAAACTTGAAAGAAAAGACCAGATGAAAGTTACGAGAGAGTGATGTAGAAAATGTGACGGGACTGTAAAAGAAAAAGAAAGTTGAATATACCAGTGAGTAAAAAAAAAAAATAAAAATAGAGGATATAGATTAAAAAAACCTGGGAATTAACATGAGAGACAAATGAAGATAATGGACATGAAAAAAACAGAAGACTATGTAAGTAAAGAAATAAAAAATGGGAAGGGAGAGAAAGAAAGAACTAGATACAACCAGGAAAAATGTAAAAGAAGGCAAAATTTTAAAGAATACAAAAGTGAGTTTGGAACATAAATCACTTGAAGTGATTAGCTTAATATTTAGTTCAACGATTCTCAAAGAGAAAAGGCTTCTAAGTAATTATATCTTATGAATATGAGACTTGAGCTACTTTGAAAGTTTTATTCAAGGACAGAAATTATCTTGAGGAAAGGGAAGAGAGAATAACAGCTTCAGACAACATGTACAGCTACAGAAAGGTTAAAATGGAAAAAGGAACTAAAATAAAAGGATCAAAGAGAAATTAAGATAAGAAAGCCAGTGAGAATAAGGGACTTTTCAAGCTTTTGCCCAAATGCAGCATGAAGAAAGGAAACAGGAAATGAATACAAATCAGGGACTTTCTTGACAGAACAAAGTTAAGCATTAAAGGCAAATCTATCGTCTCAAACCCATGTGTTTGCAACTCAGTTTTGGTACTTCAATTTTCAGACATGACATTGAAATAGAGAATTCTCATTGAATTAGTAACTTTGAGCAAAACACATCTCTTAAGTCATCATGTTACAAGGGTGAAATTGTATTTTAAATTAACCTAATACATGAGACAGCATGTAATTGTATTGCTTCAAAAAATCACTCCAAGAACAGGAGGGTGGCTCAGCCATATAAGCCCTTCCTATTTTCTAGTTGTCACACAAGGCAAGGTACTGCCATTGGCTACTTAAAAAAAAGGATTCTTATCAGTGCATTTCATTTTGTAGGAACACACAAATTCAGACAGCCCTAGCCTGCAATGGAGCAGAATAAATGTGTTGCTTATTGTCCCCAGTATTCTTCAATAGTTTCCTGAGCACTGGGAAAAATAAACAAGAAGTGCCAGCCAGAGAAAGCTTACTCCTTCTGCTAACTTCAGGGGATGCTAAAAAGGGGACCACAGAAAGGCACCTTTTCAAAGTCAGTGACCTTTCTATTTGCTCAGACGAGACGGCCTGGGCCTAGATCAGGAGAGTGCCATGAATAAGATAATGTAATGTAATCAGAAGGAGACAGAATAAACCTCCTGGTCATTGGACATCATTTTCT
Source organism: Nyctibius grandis (assembly GCF_013368605.1). Taxonomy (NCBI): domain Eukaryota; kingdom Metazoa; phylum Chordata; class Aves; order Nyctibiiformes; family Nyctibiidae; genus Nyctibius; species Nyctibius grandis. The sequence goes on along the minus strand of NC_090659.1, from coordinate 9,954,973 downwards.
CCTAACCTTACATGTTCTTACTATGCTGGTCCTATTGCAGGTACCAGAGGTCTGGAGAAGGGCCGTAGGACCAGTGGAGAAGCAGGCAGGAAGAACAGACTGAAGTAAAGGAGGCTCAGGGGAGACCTTATCGCTCTCTACAACCACACAAAAGCAGGTTGTAGTGAGGCGGGTGTCAGTTTCTTTTCCCAAGTAACAAGTGATAGGATGAGTGTAAACGGTCTCAAGTTGCACCAGGGGAGGTTTAGATTGGATATCAGGAAAAATTTCTTCACCGAAAGGGTTATCAAGCATTGGAACAGGCTGCCCAGGGAAGTAGTTCAGTCACCGTACCTGGAGGTATTTAAAAGACGTGTAGAGATGGTACTTAGGGACGTGGTTTAGTGGTGGACTTGGTACGGATAGGTTTATGGTTGGACTCAATGATCTTAAGGGTCTTTTCCAACCTAAATGATTCTACAATTCTATGATTCCTTTCCTCTCATCCTTCTCTTACTAACCCAGGCCCCACGTGAGCTACAACTGGTCCGAGGAAACTAGAACTGGACCTGGCATTACTGATATTATAAAACACTCTGTAGCTCTCTATGTTACATGGTCACTCCTCATACTTCATTTCCCAATCCCACCATGGAACGTTCACGATGACTTCTGGTCCTCGTCCCTCATGGGTATCCAGCATCCACTGCAAAGCAGTGTATAGGGCAGCAGCCTAAATCATTGGTCATTAATCGTCTTTAAAGCTTCAGACTGAGGCCTGAGAGCTGAGACATCTTCTCTAATGAATATATACCCATCTAAATACAGACATAATTTTCCTTCACTTGTAATATTATACATTTCTCAGTACTGAGGACTGCAAGAGATGGTCTCATCTCTAAATCTAGGCAGTTAAGACAAATACAAGAGAAACAGACACAGAAAGGTAAGAACAAAACCAAAACTTGCTCATCCTTCTATTGACAGCAGAAGTGAGAGACTAATCCTGTGTTCTAACTGACAACACAATGATTTGGGTCCATGTCCCCCCGCCTCATTCTATCTTTTCGGAGTACTGTATCTTAGTCAACCTCACAATTTTATTTTACCCTCACCACAGTTTTAAAAAGAAATATTTAAACGGCTATCCATGGACTGGCTGCAGATCAGTTATTGTCTAGCTTTGTAGTTAACCGTAAGGCTGAAAGAACTTATTTTAAGAAAGCAGAAATTAAAATAGCTCTTTGTTCGCATAACAACAATGCAAAGATACTTTAAAGACATTCTTTAGGTCTAAGCACTGCATTGAGTGCAATTCAAGATCACCATTTTAAGCAGCAGATTTTTATTTATTTTTTTGTCACTCAAAATTTCCATATTGAAAGCACTTGCCCAGAGTGCACAACTAACACTTCAAAACATCAAGCCAAACAGATCCTGGTGTGTATCCCAGTGAAGGTACTTTACACCAGTAAAAACTTCAAACCATTTGTTTCAAATTAAAACTCAAACTGTCTTAAAAGAAAAAATCTTGGTTATAATTTGTTGAGAAATAGGCTACAACCAGAGAATAAAAAAGAAGATGGGCAGATGCAGCCTTAAGAAGAGACAAACAGGACAAACCATCATCTGTGGAGGCAATGGCAACTTACAGCTTCCCAGCTCAGCAAAAGACTTCCCTGTCTCCTGGAGGTGATGTAGACTCAATAGGGTCTGTAGAGCCATGGCACACAAAAGCAATCTGCATGCGTGTATTGTGATTAGATAAACCACCATCAGGGCATCTGCCATCATGTCAGTCAGGGCTAGGAAATGATATAGCAGTATAGGCAAGACTTTTATGTACAATAAGACTTCAGTCCCCTCTCCCCCTTTTTTTTTTAAAAAAGCTTGCATGATTTTGATAATCATTTCCATCTGTCTTAAAACTGCTCAAAACATAATGTTGCATATGAAAGCACATTAGAATAGAATTAGTTAGAGTCCTGCATCTGCAATTACATTTTCAGCATATCCGAAACCAGAAGCAAAATCTTGATGACAGAATTCACAGAGCAAAATCTTAGTTTAACCTTGGGAAGATGAAAATACCTTAATTTAATATTCATTGACCCACCGTCTTAGTTCTGATCAATATTAGTTTCTGATGCTAATAAATCTTTACACTATGCCAAGGACAGGGGAGTCAATAATTGCTTATTATAGTGAGAAATAAAATATAATCTTGCATTTTTATTCATTTCACATACAGCAATTATCAGCCAGCATTAAAGTTTATAAAAGCATCTGTCTCAGGCTCCACCAGGTAAAAACAACTTAAAACTTTCTAGGCAGCCATGGTTGATTAGAACACCACAGAAAGTTTGAGTTTTTTCTCAATGAGCCACAAAGTACCACCTCATTTAATACCTGTTATGTTGCAAGGAGATTATTCCATATGGACAATCGATAGACACATATCCCAAACAGCTTCTCATGGAGAAACTATTTAGTAGACTCAGACCTCACAACTGAATACCATTCTTAAATTTTTTAGGCTAAACATTTCTTTTCAAGATTTCATTCCCTTACGTTCACATAGGCCTCAGGCATTGAAAGAGAGCTCCTGACTATGTTAAGAAAGTGCCAAAATTCCCACTGATTTCAGCCGGGACAGGGTCTCTCCTTAGGGAAATGAAGACAACTGTCAGTAATAGTGGGAAAGCAGCCAAAAGGATAAAATAGCCAATAGTTAGAAACTCTATTTAATTTCAAAGTCCCCTAGTTTTGCCTCTAAAAACTGTGCCTGCTCTACCAGTGTCACTTCTGGCTGGCATTAGTGAACAGACATGTTTAATAGGATGGTGGTGTCACGATAACAGGTCATGCAGATGAGAAGGCAATACATAATGACCTGACATATTGATGGTTGGCTCCTCTAATTCCAGTTCTAAAAAGAGTTTTTAAGCCCATATGTAGGCTGTACACAAAGCTTACTGCACAATTAATTTTAACTGGTAAGTCCACTTTTTAAGACAGATTCCTTATAAGTTAGTGACTTTTGACTTTGATGATTAAGCTTTCTAATGGGATACCACATGTTCACAGGGGCAAACAATCAATCAGTGCAATATTCAAACCTCTTCGTCAATGACTGCAGCAATCGCTCTTTATCACCCAGTCAGCAGTCTCCTGCTTTTAGCCATCAGCCACACACAAGTGGCTTTAGTCCACTGCCATTTTTACCTCCGACACAAGACAGTGTGCCGTTTAAAGATAGCTAAAAAAGAGGCAGTCATATGTTACTAAGTTTTCTGATACTTGTCTTTTGATAAAGCCTTTGTCTTTTTGCTAAAAAAAATGAAATTGTCATCTGATTTTACTGCAATCTAATTTATATCTATGTTAATTATGCAGCCAACGAGCCTCAAGGGATTATGTGGGAAGCCAGTGGTACGTTCTTTATCATCATAAATATTGTATTACTTCAAATGGGCTTTGGAAATTCCGTTCTCAGCATTTCTTTATGATATTCAGAATTCCAGAACAGAGCAGACTCTTATCATCCAATGTTGGAACAAGTTCTACTGCTTGTGTATTATTTTTTTAATTACTGCCGCATCAATCTTCCTTTATATTTCAATAGTCTAGTAAATGATAATATTATTGTGCTAGTCAAAGGGTTGCTGAAATTTCTATTTAAATACTTGTGATCAAAAAATTTATAACAGTTGCAAAGCTTTTACCACAGTAAGAAAAAGCCTGTACACTGTATTTTAGCCCATTAAAGAAAAAAAAAACAAAAAACAACACCAGCAAAAAGCCAGCATACTTTCAGATAGTCTATTAATCTGTTTTATTCTTAATACACTAAAATGCTACTAGGTTTGTACATGTCTTAATTAAAACATATCCACCAGTTGTGGAGGAAGATTTTATTTCATGCCTGCAAAATAAGTACACAAAGCAATTTAAGTGCAATAATTATTTCCATCATTTCAAAGTCTTCCTTTATGGGCCTCTATTCATGATTGCATGATCCCTCTCTAGTTGACTTGCCAACAGCTCCTTCATTTTTAACTATGTGCTTTCTCCCAAAACTGCTATGCTTTGTAACTACTTAAATGCTTCGCTGCTAATTGCTGAGTACAGACATTAAAAAAAAAAAAAAACAAACCACCTTGGTGCAAACACCTGATGTGTTGTTCCTACTGAAAAGCAAACTGTGTAAGTGCTCTAAAAGGAAACAGCTGTGCAAACCCCCCAGCGCCAAGCAGAAGATAGAAATCACCTTTAAATTGTATTTTCTGTTTAAACACATTGCTGTTCATTATGAGGATTCACAATATAAAATCTGAGCTGAAAATGTAATGAAAAAGACACTGTAAGTGTGTCACCCACCTCCGTGTTTGGCGATGGGCTACACAGAGAATATGTGAAGCTGTGTGGTTGAAGGGTCACAAACTCTTGCTGTGCACACTGCAGATTACTTTCATACTCTACATATCTCTCTTACTACATCTATAGAGCTGCTGGTTTGCCTTGCTCTAAACAACATTAGAAACCCTGACCCACAGCTGTGGCTTCCTTTTTGATTCTTCAGGGATGGTCAAGGGTTAGGAGTGGAATGGGGCTTCCTCTTCATTGCTTCCCTCCCACCCCCACGGCACATAGATGTGGTTTCCTCTCAGCTGCACACAGGTCTGATAAGCACAGCTAGTGGGGCTAATCATATCCCAAAAGCCATGTGGAAACAGTGCTGAAAGCTTCTTCAAATTGGTGATACCCCCCTCCCTTGCATTTCAGAAACAGTATGGGAAAAAGAAGATCAATGCATAAAGAACATCTTTTTTTAATAGGTTGCAATGGATATACCCACTTCCCCAAACCAGCACAGAACAAGGTTATAATCCCCAACTCAACACTGCATCAGAATCACAGCTTCTAGAATTCTTTAAGATACTGCCTCCCTGTTATAACTCAAGATGCAAGCAGAAGTCACGTGTCCCAAAGAGAAGACGGAAAGAATGAAGCATGCCATGTTCCTGAAATTAAAGATAAAATTTCAACTGCAGTAAGTTCTCAAATATCACTTATTTATCAATTCTTACTCCCACTCTATTTGTGTCAGCATATTTGAGGTTTTAATGTAAAGTTCAGATGAAATATAGTTAAGTGTGACAACTGCTATTACTCAGGTGTAATTTAAAGTGCATATTTTAGGTCTAGATGTGTAATAAGAGATACCAAACAGGTAATAAGAAAAGGAAAGTGTAATGATAAATGCAAATAGATTATACAAAAATTAAGATTTTTTTTTTTTTTCCAAATTCAAAAAATAATTCCTGTTCATTAATTTCAAACATCTTTTTAATGGGCCTTGGTTTTGAGAAATATTTACAATAAAGTAATTACAATTTCTTTTCTTTGTTTTTAAAGACAGACTTTACTAATTCAAGTTTAGAAGTTGATCAAAGTAGACTTTTTAAAAGGAGCTTTTATTTCTGTAGTTAAACAGAGAAGACTGTATTAAACACGTTTTCCCTATACTTTTAGATAGTGGATACTTCTTTACAGATTTTTATTAGTCATAACAGAACCACATTCAATATTAGGCAAATGGAGACTTCCATGACAGAGTTGAGAGACTGCACTATAAAGAGGTGGAAAGTCTTTTTTCTTTTTCATCTTAGGCATGAAAAAAACCTCTCAAGGAATTTCTCACAACTTACATGATGATTGATCAACAGACAAAAATGTTATTGTCAGGCTAAGCTTACTAGTACCTTAAATGCAAGATGGTTTCACTTTTGGAAGGTTCTTATACTGTCCTTCATTTATTGGCAATACCGTATTGAATTTCTTCATCTCTGGAAACCCTAGATCTGTTCATCTGGAGACACTATTTCGTGAAGACTATCTGCACAATACTGTCATCTGTTACTTTCATGATCTATAGCAGTTTTTCAGGATTTTCCTCCCTAATTCATTATTTAGTCTTTTTTAGATGCGCTTTCCAAAATCAGTATGACTTTGGTGTGATGGCTATTTTGGCAGGGAAAGCTACAACTAAAGAATCAACTGGGGGTTATTCGACAGTTCAATTGGGATTGAAAGCCCTAGAAACTGCAGAGAAAATACCAAACCCGAGATACATGGTTGAAAACAGCTGAGGTGTCATCAAATCCTGAGGAGTTAGAGACTAAGAAGTGCTCATTGCCCTTCAGAGTGCTTCACCCTGCCTTTGCATTTCATTGATACTCCAACTTAGTTTCTTAGTCTGTTACTTGAAAACATACATTTATCTGTGGGAAGGGGGAGCTTTCCAGTTAAGCTAACTCCCAAATTCAGCTTCACCTCTAGCTTCCTTCCTGCAAAAACATCAAGCCAAGCACCAGATCCTGTCTGCGCACTGAAATGATCTGTCCACACAGCACTCATAATCCCAGTGCCTAAAACAACCCTAAGTGTTCACTTCAAGGGAACTTATTCAAAGTCAAAATTCAACTAGGAGGTTTGACCAAAGGAGCAGCAATTCTGCTGTTTCCTATCTCAGTCTTCATGCATGGTGCCTGGTGGCCACATCACCCTGAGTTAATGGATAAGGTACTGTATCCCCTTGGAGTCAATTGCTTTGAGTTCATGTCAGATCTCATGTCACAGTACCTCTGGTGGCTCATACATGCCTAGCTTCCGTGGAAAATACAGCTAGTAACATTTCTGTCATCCATCTAGGTCTCATCAGCACACACAAGTCAGGAGCCTCATCTGTGATTATAGATAACATCAACTTTATTCACTGCTAACCTGATGTTAGCTTTCCTAAAAGGAAAATTAAGCTTGAATTAACTGATATAATAAGGATAAATGTCTGCTGATGCATTCAATGTTTGTCTAATATTAGAACTTATTCATAAAGCACCATAGATTTACATAGTTGTTTGCAAACATGTCTTTTTAATGTCTTATAAGACTTATATGACCATGGTCTGAGCTACTTATCTGTCACAGAATTGCTGATTCCACATACTAAAGCTACCCATAGGTTTTCAGCATCTTTCTTGATTTGTGCTGACATTGTGCTTTTTATACTATATACCTTTTCCTTTATTATATATTGATTTTTATTCCTATTAACTCTGCAATTGTTTTCATCTTTTTTCTTTTCCTTTTTAAGGTACTTATGTCACATGAATTCATCTGTCATAGCTGAAGGCAGTCTAATTCAATAAATTATACTTAGCTTCTAATATATGAAAACAGTGGTTTCATACAACATCCAGGATATATGAAAGAACAACATAAATTAAACAAATCATAAGTGCTTTTATACGGATGTAAATAGTTTCAAACTGCATTCTTTTTTACTGGTTAAATATTCCATTGAGATACTTTAAAACGTAATGGTGAAGCTCTAGCCACATATAAATACCAAGTATTTTAAAAATTGTACCTTGATAGGAACTGGATCCACAAATAAAACCAATTTATTTGACTAAAAGAGTAATTTGTCTCAGTATTTCCCTCAGTGACCTCCATGGTCATCTAATAAAGAAGGCTGCTTTATGGTGTGGGCAGCTGCCCTTCGCACAGTGTGTATAAACAGGACTCTACCCTAAAATCTGGGGAGCAGCAGCCTACTTTAGATGTCCTTCTACACCCCCACAGCTGTACCAAGCATACTATAGCTTGGTATAGTATTTTTTATATATATATATATATATATACACACACACACACACACACACATTCTTGGGGTTCAGCCAGGGAAAGGCTGAACCCCAAGAATGCAAAGCTCAAGTTCTACTCCCTACAGACACCAACACAACAACCCAAATTCTGCCATTAACGCCACAACTATGTTGTGGTGAGCATAACACAGGGCAGCATTTTTGAAGAGACATAAATAACTTTGGCATTTAAATAACATCAAATTATTGGACACTAAGGTCTTGAACACCTTAAAAATGTAATGCTATAGGGTTGTCTTTGTGCGGTAGAAATTGAAAGTGAGATGGGATAGGAAGTTACAAAGCGCATACTATTCGGAACTAATTCCACCTTGAGAGCATTATCAGAGTACAGGTAAGAAAGATGATTTTCAGAAGTAAGGTAGCACATGAGGAGACAGCAACAAGGAAGAGATGTTGGTGAATGACTAAATCTCATCCAACGTGCTTTGCAGTAACTCCTCCCCACTGATTCTGAAATCAGCTGGGTCTTCTCAATTGCATGTTTACAGCTTTGAACTTTGGACCCTCAGCATAAGCAATATAAGTCTCTCAAAAATTGGACCTGGGAATGTAGATAAACATTCATGAATGAGGGAATGGAATCATCCCAAACCTAAATAAAACACTCTGTTTCATTGCCGGCTAGGTGGTAATATTGACTATAAAATTACCTTATGTGTCTCAAATCTGGTCTGATTTGGGGTGAACACAGAATATGAACCTTGAACATCTGTGATTATCTTCTCTCTCCCCTCTCAGCCTGCATCAAACTGAAAACCCTGAGGGGAAGAGTGTGTCTTACTGGTCCAGGTGAGCAGGTCTTCCCTCTTCCTTTCATCTAATACATGCACTCAGGTATTTCCCCATCCCTTAAAAAGCCAAACTTGGGTCCCATTCCTTTAGATGCCAGAAGATAAATCTTGTCTCTGGACAAGGGAAGCAAGTAGTCTCCCTCACTCAGGCTCACCATGCTCTGGCCTTTTAGCTTCCATCAAGACTCAACTATTCAAGACTCCACCGATCACCAAAATAGCTGTGTCCCAGGGTGCCTACCAACCTAAGCTTCATGGCATGAGACTCCTAATTTCAGACTAAATAAATTTTCCAGTGTTTCTAGACTAATAATAAAATCTCACAAGAAAAAAAGTATAGTTTTTTAAAAATGCTGAATTGCCTGACTATCAGCTATTTCTATAGCTTAAGCAATTACAAAATCACCTAGACTAATGCAGTTTAGTTAATAATTTTGCGGTAAATTAATCTTGGGCATCTCATACTCCAGAAGAGAAGGTTTTTGAATAAAAGTAATATCCTTCTTAGAAAACTGTTTTGGATAGTAAATTCTATCAAATGATTTCTATCTGAGAACTTTCTCATTATAAGTGGAACCTTAGCAAGAAGATATTCTAGCAGTTCTCCTAACCACCAGCTTCAAGTACTTTCGAGGACACTGTACCTAGTGAATGAAAACACAGGGAATGCAAAAATCTACTAATCAGAAAGCCTGCTAGGTAAAGACTGAAACAGCTATGGCTCCTTTCAGCCTAGAGGGCTAATATACATAGGCACTATACACATCTGATATTGGATATCAAGAAAAAAAAAATATCCAAACCCAGCTATTTTCAAGTTTGGTGTCAGGAGAAAAGTTCCAGAACTGGAAGGGAAAGGGACATTTTGTAGAGCTGTGTTTGATTTTTTTGGTACCTCTCTTTCCGCTCCCTCACGGTGGAGGTGTAGCTCATTCAGAAACCCTGCTTACTGTCAGTCATGGACAGAAAACCAGCAAGGCTAGAGCCCAGCTAGAACACTGATTCCCTGGCTACAGCTCTTTGAAGTTACGTATGTATATATATATATATATATTAAAAAAAAAAAAAAAAAAAGTGTTTTCTACTTTGCTTTTGCAGCCTAAAAGACCACTTATGTTCTACTGATATCTGAAGTCTGACTGACCCAACTTTAAGGTTGAGACCGTTTTTGCTGGAAGTTCATCAGCTTTCTTATTACCTGTGGTCAGGAGCTCAGATCTCGCCACTTTGATTTTGCCTCAGGAGCTTGGATAGTATCACGTAAATATTTGTACTGAATCTGTAGTCATGCAGTATAGTCCAATTTCATTTACTAATTACATTCCAGATGTACATTCCACGCAGCTACTTACCACTAATTGAAGATATTTGAAATAATTGCTTTAATGAATGCATCATTAAGAATTTCATCTAATAATTCTACTCCAGATTGTTTCCAAAAAACCACTCAGGAGATACAACCAATGATTGCACCTACATCAAAAACACTGTTTAATGTTTGTATTTGAAAAGTGTCCTAAGCCTACTGTACCAAAAAAATAAATGAGTTGAATTCAACAATATCCATCTCAATTATGTCAATAAGATATTATCGGGAAAGAATTTGGTTCTATGGCTCTTAAGAGCTTGATTATTAAATTCATAATGACTTGGGAGCTGTTTTTCATTCAGCAGAGGAAAAAGAAAAACAGATCCCCAAAAATGAATATGTATGATTGAGAAACCTAGTTTACTGTCACTGAATTTTATTCTCCTTTTCATTTTCAGTAATTGCAGTAAAATAGCTGTTCTTCAGGGACATATTAGGAAAAGAATAGTAATTAAGCTTAGGAAGGTATAATCTGTATAAAAATGAATTAGAACTGACTCAGCCTAAAACGAATGTATTATAGATTCAAATGAAAACCTAGCTGTACCCTGTTAATAACTTATTCAGAAACACTTCCAGATTTCTAGATGTCAGCTCTGTCACTTTGGGCACATTTATTATCCTCCTCAAAATGTGTAACCCTTCAATGTGAAAAATGGCATCACTGAGGAGTCAACACTTTCCCTCCCCTAAGGAGCCATGCCTGGGAATACAAGCAAAAATACTAAAACCAGATAAATAGAAACTCTATGAACGAGCCTGCACAGTTTATCAATACAATCACTGAAATTGTCCACATTATTTTAGCAAAACATACAGCCCATACTCTGTTTTTTAAACCAGTCCCAGCAGTAAAGAAATAAATGTCTCAAGGGCTTTTAAAAGCTAGTTTTCCAGCATAGCTTTTTGAATTGAAGCAGTTTACTAAAAATAAGTAAATTCACTGTTGAATAGTTCCTATACTTTGTTTCCAGCTAGTGATCAGAGGAAGAAGGACCAACAATCTGTAAATAATTGGTTTTTAGATGGTGTGCTTGACAAAGTAAAGCAGTGAAACCAGTAGTTGGATGTATTTTATGGGACCATCTCACACAGGCCAAAGAAATTGGACAAAAAAAGTTTGTGGACTATTGAAACATACATAGGGGAATAAAATACTGACCACACTGCATGTTTTTCCTCCCAAGATTAACTGGTGTTTGTTCAAATTCAAATCAAAAAAGTTTGTGGACCATTGAAACATACATTATCTACCAAATTTTCATAAAACGGCACCGACCTCAGTGAAAGATACCATCAAGTTCATTGGACTTCACATTCCAGAGGTCAGAACTCGTCTACTTCCAAGTTTATATAACATTGTTGCTTTCCTCTCTCCCACTCACTCACTCCAGTGTTAGACCTTCCCTTACTGAAGGTATTGGAAATACACAGCTTATTCTGTCAAGTCTAAATACTAGATTTATTGTTAAAGTTATTTTAGTCAATATTTGCACAGAAGAAAATAAAAGGGCTTTAACCAGACCTCTTAGATTTCTTCACTATAAATTATAAAACCAGAAATTAAATTAAACAGAAAGCAAAATAAAGCATGACCCTCCCTAACCACTAAATCATCTGTGGCAACCTGTACAAATGGATGTATTTTGGAATGTTCCCAAAGTTGAACTGTTGAAGCTAGCTTTAAAACAAGATGTGAATTAGCTTGCCATGCTCCGCCCTTGACTTAACCCTCAAGGATATGGCCAAAAATTTGCTAGACAAGCAGATGGGGAAGGAAGCACAGTGTCACTGAGAACAGAGTCATAAAATTTCTTTCCTATAATTTTGCAAAGCACAGCCCTCTATAGAAAACATAAGATATGTGGCACATGAAATGCTCTACTACCCCCAGAATAATCTGTTGTGAGATAATACTATTACTGTTTCTTATTTTTAATTGAAAATTGTATCTTGATGATCATAATGTTACATTGCATTTCTGAGCATCATTCAATATTTTCAACTTCCATTTTCCAATGACATGAAAATCCTATATATAAAAATTTATTAAACAGTTATCGAACCAGGTGAGAACAGCTTCTTCTACAATACAGCCCTAAGACTTGGAAAACGCATGACTTGTTTATGAAATGTATGCAAGCAAGGAGGGTTAGTAAAGCTTTACTATCAGACTAGAAATACTGGTTTTAATTGCTTTAAGAACATTCGTGACAGAATTGTATAAAAACCAAGTAGATCTGAAACACTGTGCAATAACATTCTGTTCTACAGATACACGCACACACAGAACAGCTCCCTGTCATGCTCTTAATGCTGATGGATAAGACAGTGGCTCAGTTCCAGTCCGACACACATAGGCATGCATTACAGCATGTCCTGGGAAATAGGCAGTTGGTTTTGAGCATGTAGGACTGGAGAAAAAACTACCTTCTGTAGCATGCCAGGTAGCAAAAGAGGTTTCAAATCTAATATAACAAGGAGTTCATAAAGTAGTCTTCATTTTATTTATTAAACACTTGACAGTGCATATCAAATGCTGGAGGAGATCACCAGTGACTTACCTACATCATTTATTTGGTAGTTCAATACAAAAAGAGAAACATGTCCCAGCTCCTTATTGTATGTTAATATTAAATCATTACACATGGCAGCTGTTTTGTGTTCTGTGGGGTTTTCAGTTTCTTGCTGACAGGTGTCCAAATCACAGAAACTATCCCCACATGTAGTGGCAGCTGGCCACACTGTCATCTCTGAGATACCAGAAGTGGAAAAAGAGGGAGTTTGTTTACTGGGATGATTGATACCATCATTAGATAGCTCTCTGCTTGGTTTGAAAACCAAGCAGAGTTTAGAACAGTGTATTTTGAAGTGTTTCCGAAAAACAGTCTTTCTAAGATTATACACGGGGTGTTGGTTTTGTATGGAAAAAAACTAATAATTGCTTGAAATATTTGGTCAAAAAGACAAAAATAATTTGCAAAGTTTTCCTTTAGTTTAGTGAGCTTCCTATAACATGGCTGTGTTCAAGTCAGGTAATCCCATCACTGTAAGAATTCAGTATAGCACACAAATAGATCATGTCATTCCTACATCTCTGAATTCTGATTGGTTTGTACTTTTTGAATTTTGTAGTAATTTTTCTGATAAAAAGTGAGAAGTGTTAAAAGACAGGTTTAATTTACAAGGTAACATTAGGTCAAACATGTATTGTCATGTTTTTACTTCATTTACACTGGGAACACAAATCAACAATATTATTTTCAGCTGCCTGTTGGAGTGACAGTCCCTCTAACTGTACAAGAACTGCTGATATGCACTGAAAGATATAATGTATTAACACTTACAACACCCCATAAGGCAGAAGGTCAGCCTCCAGGGGCTGGTGGAACGCCACTGTACGCTGCTGTCCTTGGAACCAAGCGATCAAATGCCATCGCAATGAGAGCGGGACAGATGGGACAGACCTTGACGGGCTTTATAGAAACAGATTTCAATGAAAGAAGAGTGGCTGAAGAGCAAACGTTGGACTACTTCTCTGCACAGCCTTTCCCAAACACTGAGTCCGCCCAACATGCTGTGATCCAAGCTTTTCCAAAGTTTACATTTAGAAAAGAGAAGCTGAAGTCCAAAATGGGCTTCATCTCACACTGACGCTCCTCCGTTTTCCCTGTTAACTCCCTGGCTTTAAGGGGTTTAGCAAACTATTAACCATCTTCGCTGCAGTCTCATTCCCTTAAGAAATTCTAAACCTGATATTGCAGAAAGGCATGGATATTTCATCCTCACACCTGCTAACCCTGGAGGGAAATATCTTCAAAACAATCTTCTGGGAATGCTTAAAAAAAAAAAAAATCCTTAGAGCACATTCCCCAGAAATTTTAGAAATCTTCAAGCAGCACTGTGCTTTTGAAAAGAAAAGGAAGCAAAAACCCCCAGCAACAGACAAGGCAAGTTAATTCAAAGCATATTTTCAAGCATCAGATATGCTCAACTGTTGTAACTTTTGCTTCTAACACAAAGTTACAGTTAAGCAGTGCCACTGAAATGTACTCTATTTAAAAAAAAAAAAATCACTATGAAAAAAAATAGTTTCTTTTTTATTTTAAGTGTTTACAAGGAAAATAAGTGGTTGGTTTTTTTTTTTTAAACACCAGGTCTAATCTTGCTGATAAGTGTGTGTATAAGCATTGGCAGATTCTGATTATCTGTAGTGCACTCTGAATGCAGTTCTCTTTCTGTTTAAAATTACTTTTTAAAACATATAGTAATTTCTTCAACTATAATTCACAAAATATGTTACCCTTTACCTAGCATTATGTTTAGAAATTATATATATTTATTATTCTGGGGAAGTTTTTAATTAAAAGGTACATTTATAATAATCAAGGAGAAATCTCCTAAATATGCCAGGAACCCCAAAATTACATAAATGGGGCTCAGCTCCATGCTATTTACAGGCCATTGCTGGTAAGAAAAGAGAGACGCAGGTATTCCTTTTTTCCTCAGAAGCTGCTAGGGCAGATGGACAACACATGCAGGAAGCTGCTTAGTGGCATTAGCTTCCTCCCTGCAATCCAGCTCTAGCTACAGCTACATCAGAAGTTATTCCCCAATACGCTGTCAGCATCTTAGCACAGAAATCAACATTTCTGGTGCAAACGCACACTATCCAGACTGGTGAAATCACAGTCCTACAGCGCTTTCTGTGCCTGCGCCTTAGGAAAAGATAATTTATCTACCTACGTAAGACAGAATGAAACAAGCTCAGATGGGAACTGTTCCTCAATAGCCTAAGTCATGTGCTGATAAGCAATGCAAAACTCCGATTTTGGATCCATATGAAACTAAGGAGAGCAGATGCACAATCCACTGGTTTGGCAATAAATCTCCCCTGCCCCCAGCACTGTGGTTTTCTTTATTGAACTGGCTCCCTCAGAAGTTCACTGCTGCTCCCCGAGCCTGACCTTTAACCTACTGCCCGACTTGGTGTTGCAGGTATTATTAACATGATATCTTTTAGTGCACATCAGCAGTTCTGGTCTTTTTTATTTTTTTGGAAGTTACTCTTTTCTCTTTCAAGCAGGAACATAGCTGTTGAACATAAAAGGATGTGAGATACAGCTACAACTTTTCAACCAATTATTGTTGCACCACTCATGCACATGTCACAAGAACAGGCACTGATACTTGGTACTTTTTCATATCATTGATCGGACTAAATGCAGTGAGAACAGCCTGTTACGTGATTACAGCAAGCCTGTTCCTATGGGCCACTAAGATGTGCAGATGCAATTCAGAATAAATGAAACTGTTCCTTTTCCTAATTTGAGGTACATAGCTATTAATTTCTTACTTTGATTAATAAAAGGATACCCAGAACAGACTTCCCCCCTCCTGACAAGGACAATATGCATAGGAAACAATAGCATATTTTCTATCATCCTTCATTGGCCTTCATGTTGATACAGAATTTGGGATAGATCAGTGAATCTTGCAATTACTAGTCCCAAATAGTCTGGGTAGGTTTCAAAATCTACCTGACCATATCCCATATCTGATCATGTTTCAATTATGAAATTTTTTTCCAGTAGTGCAAGTCTGTTTTACCCAACAAAGCTGGAGAGGCTTACAGCACTACCAAATGAGGAGAGACTCCGCTTTTTGCTATTACGAAGTCATCTTTATGCTTTCATAAAGGTAGTACTACTAAGTACATATCAAATATAATTAGTAACCATTTAAATGTATTAAAGACATAAGTAATTCTTTCTATTCTTTCATAAATTTATCTATGGTCCTGTTTATTTAAACTGATTGGTAATATAATCTGGTTATGAACTATAAATATTTTCTCCCACTCTGAGCATAATGCATTCTAATTTTGTTTGCAGTATACCAATTATCCCTGGATATCCCAGTATATGCTTTAAAGTACATTTTTTCCCATATGAAAACAACTACTTAGATTTCCACTTTCCATGAATTCATAATTCGAATCTGTTTACTAAACGTTTTATACTAGTGCTCTGTGAGCAGGAGGAGGAAGAGATTTAAGCAACAGTATAGGGAAATTAATCTTTAGACTCAACCTGCCATTTTAGAATATCCCAATATATCTCTATTAGGCCAAAGTCAAAAGTCAACAGAAGTGCAGTCTGCCTAGCCTCCTTATTCCTACATTAATCAATCTCATCCTGCTTCATTTTGCTTTTGGAATAAAAGAAATGAGAGGAGGGAGAAAAAAAAATTAAAAGAGATGATTACACAAACATACACTTCAAGGAGATATATCCACTGCAGCTAGACTGTTGAAAAACATTCAATAAAATAAAGTAAGATAATGCTTTCTTTCTCTAAAAGAAAGATCGGTCATATTAATGAAATAGCCAAATGGAACCTTCAGGCCTAATGCAGTAAATCTCCAGTAAATTCCAATTAGTATTGAAGTAATAAGTCTGGAAATGATTTTTCTCCCTATAAGTAATGCATATACTTAAAGAAAAAAAAAGTTAATAACTTGGATTCCATCAAGGACGGGGTCATTAGATAACTAAATTCATCATTTATACATACTATAACTGATACATAGTTTTCAAGATACATGTTTGTTTTTTTTTTTTAAAAAAAAGACAACCCACACATCAGTAAATCAGAACGATAATGTTGCCTTTCCATAGAGTGGTGCCATTTGATGGCCACTTTCAAGCTGGCAGTCCCTTCCACTGACAAATCGCCGTAAAACATTCTGTATCCGAAAGCAGAAATTTCATTGTTATAAGTGGAAGTCTTCAACAAATCAAAGATACGGAAAACAACAGCCACGTCATACCGGTGCTTTGTGAAACAGTGTATGAATAAACCAAAATATCTCAAAGATGGAAGAGAGATTTTTACAAAAATACTTAGTGCAAAACAAACATATGCATTATATTAAGCTAATTCTGAATTTTCCTAAGTGTTGTTAATTAAGGGTATTTTAAAATGTCAATTCGAGACCAAACAACGCTCACATTACAGTAGATAAATGCTGTAGATTTTTGACAAATATTATCATGAATACACTTTACCACATGTGGATCTAGGATCTGATTCCATCCGTATCAAAGCGACGGTGAAACTGGAAGACAGAGATGCTTACCACTCACTCTCACCTGTTCCTTCTCCATTCTCATGTGTGCAACACAAAGGTGGAAAGAAATCCTAGGTTTATCAGTATCAGAGACAAAATCTTATGGACTTCATAAGAATGGAGACTTCATCCCTGGGTCTGGGCACTGAGCCTGAAATTGAGAGGTTCAACTCAGCACACAACTGATCCTTCTTAACTTACTGTTCCCCATGATTTTGCACAACACAGCACACTCCCGCACAACATACACTGTAAATAATCAAACGAATCACCTTAATACCTTTGATGAGTAAAACATAAATAAGAAAGTAATAAAGTTTCCTTCCTTTGCCTTTCCTTTCTTTCCACATACTGGCCAGTAAGTGAGAGCTAATGCAGAGAAAAGGCAGCCCAGGAAAGCCTGCACCAGAAGGGACAAAGAAGAATCTATACAACCTTCCCAATACACTCCTGTAGCAGTCTTTTGTCCTTTCTATGGATTATGCCACAAGAGCTGTTCGATCACAGGCCAGAAGAATAAAGCAGAAGTTGTCTACCTCTTCCCAGCTGCTCTAACAATTTAGTTTTTTAGATGGGAATAATCTCCCCAGGAAGTGGTGGATCCCCCAACACTGGACACTTAAGATTCGCCTGGACAGCATGCTCGGCCATCTTGTTTAGACCATGCTTTTGCCAAGAAACATTGGACCAGATGATCCTTGAGGTCCCTTGCAACCTGGTATGCTATGATTCTACAGTAGTATAGATTGAAAATCACACACATTGCATTTGTTTATCTGCTTCTACAGACATGCTTAATGCTGAAAAAAAAGGGGGTTTTAGTTCTTGCTACTACTCAGTGACTCATGTTTACACCAGTTCACTACTGCATACCTCCAAAGACCTGGTCGCTCACAGATTGCATTTTTATGCCACTATGATTTACAGAGTGCGAGGGGGACAATTACATAACTGTTTACTTAAACTCATAATTTCTCGGAAGCCCTACACAATCCTTTTGTTATCATAATCTCTAACAGGCATATGTAGCGTGAATATATCATGGCATGAAACTGGATATAGCTGATTTTGCCTGTCTGACTGGTGACTTACTGAGTCCTGCATGTCTGAACTTCTGGGAAACAGCTGCTGGTCCCACACTGAAATTAGAGCATTTGAGCTCGTCTGATTTATGTTAATTCCCGTGGGAACAATGACATGAAAAATGAACACCACTTGTAAATAAAGTACCAGTTCTCTCAGCAGTGAAACAGAAAATGAAATAATCATTTCAGAACACACTGATCTATTTACCACCTTGCTACAATGAAACATATATAGTGTAACAGTATCTTTGAAAATGGAGCCTTGAGTATCTAGTTATTCAAAGGAGGAGGCTATCTGTCCCTATCTTGCCATTAGTTGAAGAATTAGTTTGCTACAGTTATTGGGTTGTTTTTAGTTGAAGAAGAATTATTATGACATTGTGGGGCATGAGGAAGGTGAGTAAAAATTAAGTTTACATAGAAAAAGATAAGGTATAGCAAATATGTCCAAGTGATCCAATTGTCGAGGAGTTCATATTGTCCAAAATTGAGAAGCCACTACAATTTATCTAGTTCAGACTGCTCAGCCTGACAGGTCAAACATTTGAAATCTGCTTTTTTAACATTCTGGACTCTCATGGGAGGCTCCACACAACACTACACTGTCCACTGATCAAGGCTGGTATTCATGAGGCCAAAGCCAAGGCGACTGGAAATGACTCCTTGAGGATTTCATAGTTTTTCCTGTAGATGGGAAGAATAATCCCTTTGAATATTTAGTGTATTCAAAAAAATTGGTATAAGCAAAGGAATAATAGTTGTCTCTGAGACCAGAATATGACTGGATGATATAGTAGCATAGCTAAGATACTTCTCAAGTATGCATAGGTAACAATGGTTATGTCTTATATTTGATGATCTTTTATCATTCAGGACTTATTTCTTCTGAAGCTCTAACAAAAAAGTCTCATCAATTGGCACAGTCTCTAAGTTTTACCTTACGAGCACAGACAGCCTTTAAGTATATAATCGCCTCTGGGGATTCTGCTGCTTGAGTTACACGAGGTAGCAGAGCACATGCAGGGTCACTCAACAAAAATATACCCTTTTTTTTTTAAGGAACATCTCTTCATGACATTAAGTCTTTTGCTAGGCTAGCTTGGAGAGGCACCGTAATAGGAGATCAGGGGAGGAAAGAGGCACGGTCAATGTGTTCGCAACTACGGAGAATCAACAGCTAGAGCCATTTCAAAAGACAGAGCACTAACATACTCTTACTAGTCATTTTCTTATGAACTTTACGTGCCAAGCTCAACTCGGGGTTTAAGAAAAAAAAAAAAAAAAAGAAAAAGAAAAGCAAAACTGTCTCCCCCCAGGTTTTTGTTGTCAAGACTTCATTTCATTTGTCAGCTTCATGTTTGAAAAGCCATAACATGAACAGGTAAAGCCTACATTAATACATTTAAGAAAATTGCAGATTGTTCCTTTCCTCAAGAAAAGGACTCCACAAAGAGCTCTTAAATTTTTATGTCTAAAATTTGGAAGTGACAGACAACTTTATTGTGGTGTGTAAATGCTGATATGGAAACGGCCACTGAAGCAAAAAAGCAGGCATCAACACTGGTATCTTCGTACAATGTGCTGATAAAGTGTAATGCTACAAAGAGCCCCAAAAGAAAATATACACGAGACTGACTGACTGTTTGAATACCTCCACATTCCGCAGCTCTTCATATGAGACTGTTTCAGGCACAGGGTGACCTGAATTTAAATTTTGATACGCTCTTTATTGGTATAATTTGAAAACCTAGTTGACTAATCTGCAGTGGTATTAGTGCAAATAGCTCTGAAAATGGAAGGAGGAAAGGATGGCTTTTGCCAAAGAAATAAGAAAACCTACAAATATCAAAGGACTGAAGCAAGAGCAGGGGAGCAAGATACAGCACTTTAATACAGATGTTTCATTAATGATTGCCAATCCAATTGTGTCCCTCCTCAACATGCTAAAGGAGATTAAAGACTTTACTGCAGTCTTCAGGGTTTAGAGGTAAATTAATGCAGAATAGGACTTACTAGAACTGGGATTTGGACTAAATCAAAAAATAAAACAAACATAGGAAAACTGCTATCAACAGAAGCTATTAATAAGAACTGAAACTTGTTGTTGTTTTTTTTTAAAAAAAAACCTGCACTGACTGAGGAGGGTGAGGAACAGAATACAGAGGCTGGAAAGAAAGCTAAACTAAAAGGAAGAAGAATCTATTGCCACTTAATGTCTTAGTGTCCCAATTTTTCTGAAAAAATATAGCAGTGGCAAGATGCAACACAACTACTTGGTTATCTCAGGACGAAAACCTTGGGGATTCAAATGGGGTACAGCATAGCATTATTTTGAAATACATAATAGTAATTTTGTAGCCTTAATTTAATATTAACACACTTTCCTTCAGAATTTCCAGGAAAGAAAAGGAGAAGGAAGGAAACCCATACAATTGGACAAACCAACCAACCAGCTCTGTTTCACTAGCCACTTTCTACTTTTTCTAGTTTCCCTGAAATTACATTCTAAATTCCATGAAGTCAGATTCCCAGTCTCTAGAACTTGTAGGAAAGGGTTTTGCCTTTAACATTTTGAAAACTCTTGAAGGAATATTTCTTAAGCTATGGGTATCAGTTGTTCTCATTCTTTTCCCTGGCTGCATCAATAAAAAAAATGGCTATCTACATATAAACTACATAAATGTCAAAGCACCTCAGAGCTGTCATGATGCTGTTTCCAGACAGAGTTGGCTCCCTTACTTTTATCTGTGGAGGAATTCCTCAGAAGCTCCATGAGATAAAACTCTCTGGAAGCTTCATTTTGAGCTTTTGTGTTACCACTGATTTTGAGGGAATGCGTTTTGCCCTTGGCTGTCACACATGACATCCTCTCATTGATGAAGCATTCTAGTCAGCAGCAAAGATAAGACACTTTATACATATATTACCTGTTGAGCTAACAGTTATCTACTTTTTTGGTAAGCAGTATAATAATCGTCCCTTCAGCAACTAGCCTATAGTACAGCAATTATTGCTTATGGTAGAGCTCTTCATTAAGGAAGCAAGAGTCCAAGCTTTTGCTCATCAACAATGCAATAGCTACAAATCTGAGGAGTGCACTTCGTTTTCTCCAGAGGCAATGCTCAAAAATCAAGTTTCATACAAAATATTGCACCACTTCATCAACTGTTGCATGATGCACAACAGAAACAATCACATTGCAGAATTCTGTTACTAGTTATTCTTCTTGTTTCCAGAAGTGATAGATGAGGGAAACAGTTATTTTTGAGCAGAGGACAATGAGGCATTAAAATTTGAAGTCAATAAGTTGACAACATGCTTGTCAAACCCAGATGAAAACCAGGAATATCAAACTCCATCTATTTCATGGCCAATGGATTCATACCATTACAAGTATATTCACCCAGACAAATCCTGTTGCTTGGTGCGCTAGAGCAAAGTCAAGCAGACCATCAGTATGTAGTTTTTCTAGGTTTACTTGAACTACTAGACTAGCTAAACAGAAGAAGGGATTAACAAAACGAAAAGAACAAGAGAAAGCAAGCCTTGTGTGTAGCAGATAATGCCATCGTAAGGCATTCATAGTCAGAAACTGCTTACAGATTTCTGGACTGTAAGCTAACAGAGTTGAAGGTACCTTTGCAACAATCAAGATGCTGAATCAACCATGGAATCAGAAAAACACACACAAAAAAAAATCCCACCAAACCACCCCCCACCCCAAACATTCAGGCCAAATTAAAGAAATAACCTTAAATATTCCTTCTTGTGCAACAGATATTGTGGCAGCCTTATCTGGGTAATACCACACAGCAGCAGTACAAAGTGCTCCCCTCTCTCTTTTTCTCCATTTATACTCTACATGACAGTTTCTATAACACTCCTGAAAACTACGTTGATAGTGTATATTTCTATTGTGCATGCTTTCAGAGATTATTAAGGTAGTTGAACATTGAACATTTTCTCCTTCAAACTGTGAATAGTTCTCCATCTGTGACAAGGAATGTCAGTTACTAGGAACATGACTGGGTTTTGATTTTTTTTGTTTACCAATACACCTTGGGACTATGATTTTTTTTTAAGTAGTTAAGGCTAGAGTTAGTATGGAGAAGTTAAATTATTTTTTCAACTTATTTTCAAATAATTTAATTTCTTCAGCTTAGGTAATACACTTCAAGTCTTCAGTATACTGCTTTGCTTTAACAGATCACATAATAGCTTTTACATAAGACCCTTTTTTGTAAGGGATGTTTTGTTTGTTAAGATGAGATAGATGGCCATGGTGGTGGAGTACATACCTGTATGTACTCTCAACTGCTTAGAGAACAGTTGTTTCCCCAAGCCATGCCTTCCCCAAGCCCCTGGGAAGCCACACTAGCATCTAGTAGTACAACCAAAGTTCAATGTCCTACTTTTCCTTCAAGAAAGACAGGAACCCCCTCCTCCTCTTTTCTTTTTTTTCTACCATTTCTTATTTTGCAAATCTATACTAATCTTCACTTGAGAGTTGATAAGACTTCCAAGGAAACATGATTAACCACCCTTGTTCCTGTATTTTTCACATTTTAGGAGTGTTTCCTGGAGCACAATGAAACAGAAAGATGCATGTATATAACTAACCCATCAATATTTCTACTTTGTCCTGACCTATCATCCTATATGGCTGCTGTAATTCATTATATTTATGATGTGGCTGTAATCCAGTTGCTCCCAGGGAAGCAGGATAGTTTCTTTTGTTTCTACTTTACCCCCATAAATAGAGCCACTTGGATCCAACTAAAGTAGTCTGGAACATACAGGGAGAGGCAAGGATGACCCTGGTCTGAAAGACCAATAATGTAATTTTCACAGAAACCAAGCCCTGGTGAAAAAAACTTCAAGGTGGAATATGTTTGATCTGTGCACTGTTCTGTTAGCTTCTCAGAGCCTTAAGTTTTGACCAAAACCAACACACTTTTCCTATGGCTTAAGAACACTAAACAATGTAACTACTTGCACATCTAACAACATTCCAGGTACTGACCTATGAGGGAAATAAATACAGTATATATCCTTAACCTGATCTGTAGGTTTTGCGTAGAGTGCTATTAAGCCATTCCTCAGAGCCTTTCCCTGTCAAACAGACATTAATCTTGTAGCCATTCTACAGCCACAGAGCTAATATCTAATATTGTGCATGCTGTCGTGCTTTCAGAGTGATTCTTTTTGGCATGAATATCCTCAATAGAGAGAAGACGCTCAGGACAAACCGGGAATAGAGCCCTAATTAAAAAAAAACCAAACAAAACAAAACAACACAACACAAAACACACAAAAAAAGCCCAAACCCCCCAAAACAAAGACAAACACACCAGTGAAGAGCCAACATTCAGAAGTTTGCCATATCAGCTGAAGTCACACATATTAAATATTTTTTCCACTGTAATTTGCTGAGGCAAAACAAAGTGCAGTGGAAGGAAAACAGAATAGCAAATGTTATGTCCTGCCAGCCCACATGAAATATTGATGACAACTCATGTGGAAAAGAATTTAATGTTGAAGTTTATCAGCACTTGACACATGACACATTCCAAATAATCAGGAATTACTGTAGGTGATAGACCAGACCTTTGTGTCAATAGGAAGGGTCGGTTTCACAGCAGCCTTAATCTGTGTAGGCATAGTCACAGAGAAATACGTTATTAATGTGAATTTCTCACTAAAAAGAAAAAAAAAGAATAAAAATAATCTACACATACACAAAAACAACACTTAGAAGGAAATCCAGGGTTTTTTTCCAAGTGAGCAGTGAAACTCAATGCGTATAGGATACCAAAAAGAACAGTAAGACCTACAAAACTGCAAATGCCTTTACATAGAGACCAAGGTTCCAGTGGCTGTAGCTCAAAATTAAATGAGAATGAATTTTAAGAAAATGTATGTGACTGGCAAAATCTCTTAAAATCTATCCAGCTGAGGAATCAAAAAGTATCTTCTTAACCTCTCCTATCTTTATCTAACCGCTTGTCTAACCTCTCCTGTCTGTATAGAAGGGGTTAAGAAATAGCAGCAGTTGATAGAATAGCTAATAATTTTAGAAAGACAAGTTCTGTAGAAAATAAGAGTTAGAGAAATACAGTTTTAAATCACATTAAATGTGTACTTTTGAAATTTGCACGTCTCCAACTTCCAAAATATTCTGAATTTTGTGCACAAGGAAGTAAGAGCTTCATTTCTGTAATTCTGAAGATGAATATTGTCTGAACAAATACGTATTATAAAAATTAAGATGTTCTTTATGATACCAAGTAAAATAAGCAGTTAAGCTGTTACGCAAATCTCTGTAAGAGATTATTTAAATAGAACATGGAAACATCTGCCTGTGTATTTTTCACTGTGCTTTCAAAAGGAATGTTGACTCTACAAATAGCTTCCCGTGAAAAGTCCTGGTTTTTTTTTTTCTGGAAATAAGTGTTCTCAATTAAAAGTCATTCTTTTCCATCAGTTACTATACAGCACTGACTCCCATCATTATCTGTTTCCTTCTCTGTATACTCTTGGAATAATTAAGTTACCAAAATGCATCTGATCACTTGTAGCATTTATAATTTTGGGACAGGAGAGGGAAAGAATAAATTCTTGGAGATCTTTTATAAGAATAAAAGTTATTGAACATTGTTTGGCAACAATTGAGAAGTAAGGCTGCACCTTTCATTCTAAATATGTTTATTTACAGGGTATCTTAAGTCATCAGCACAGAGGGTTACCCAAAGGGATAATAACTGAGTGTCAGAGATCCTTTTCATACCTGCCGAAAAAAAACAGTTAAGCTTTACTCAAGAAGACTCAGCTTGCAGTCTTTTTACTGGGATTGCTTGAAAGAGATTAAAAAAAAAAAAAAAAAAAAGACATTAGAAAAGATAAGATACACACAGGGCTGGCTCAAAGACCTCGCAGAGTGTTAAGCAGACAGAAGCAAGCACGTCCTGCAGGTCTGGACACAGCTCCTACTTGGAAGGAGATATGTGAAAAGCCACGCGCAGCTGCCTGCTGCTGGCTAACTTAGCCTTGCTCAGGTTGCCTTTGCTGGCCTCCTGTAGCCACTGTGGAGCTGACAGAAGCCACTTGCACAGACCAGGCAATGCAGCAAATCGGAGCAAAGGGTTTATTGGCTAAACCCAAACAGCTGCCATTTCTAATGCAACTCCCTCCTGCTTTCAGCTCACTCCAACTCCCGCTGTCCAGCAAGGGGTGGGGATGGCCGTGCTACTGAAAGACAGCCAGAACTACAAATATCCATGCTTTCATTCTCTGGCCACACACAAATCTCCTCAGGCATTCAAGATCTTGAAATTCAAACCAAAGCCTCCATAAAGATGAATGGGATCAACGCAGTTGTGTGCAGTTCTGGATTGGGTGGTGTTTTCTTTCATCGTCGTTGTTTTGTGTTTTTTTTTTTCTTCCAGGCAGCCACAGCTATTGCTAAATCGGCACAAGAGCAGTTCAGCATAATTATTTGCTTTCTCCCAGGTTGGCTAATCCCCCCCGAGTGAGGAGGCATGCCTGCTTTGCAGCCCTAGGAAGACAGGGAAGAGGGTACCTTCTGGCAGCAGATCAAAGAGTTACCCTGTTCACTTGAAATATATAGAAGGCAGAAGCAGCCTGAGCTTTTATTAAGGTAGTGAATGCTTTCCTTGTTTAGCTGGCCATGAGTTGACTATGATGATTAGCTGAGGGAGGCACAAGTTAGCAGAGAAGATGTAGGGTATGCACAGAGGAACCTGTAAAATTCTTTCCACCAACCTGAGAAAAAGCATCCAGCTAGAGATGGCTTCACAAACCAGCCATTAATTGACACAAAGTTTGTATAACTGTTTTTAGTTGGCTGCTACTAGAAGAGTAAATCAGAGCACTTTATGTTTCTTTTTGAAGTGATTACAGGTCACAGGTGCGCAGGGGCTGGCAGGGGTCTGCAGGAGCCTCTGTGAGGAGCGGCCAGGGCTGCCCCGTGCCGGACACAGCCAGTTCCGGCCGGCTCCAACCCACCCACCACAGGGCACGGCTGGGCCCTGCAGCCACCACGGCAGCGCCTGGGGGAGAGTCTGTATGAGAAAGGGCAAAGTGCTGCCCAGCAGTGAGGGGTGAGGGGAAAAGTGTGAGAAACAGGAGAGGCAACAAACACCAAGGTCAGTGAAGGAGGAGATGCTCCATGGTGCCCAAGCAGAGATTCACTGTGGGCTGTGGAAAGCTCAAGCTTTCAAGGGAAAGCTGTGAGGGGGAAGAAGTGTCAGAGAGAAACTGCTCTGTGCTGACTGTACCCTCCCTGCTGCTCACGGCAGATAGTAGAGAAGTTGGGAGCGAAGGAGTGATGTTGAGCCTGGGAAGAAGGGCTGACACGGAAGGAGCTGTTTCAGCTTTTGTCTTTGTTTCTCAACATCTGATTCTATTTTTGATTGGCAATACTCTCAATTTATTCTGCCCAAGTCAAGTTTATTTTGCCTGTGACAGTAACTGGCAAGCCATCTTCCTGTCTATCTTGACACACAATGTTCCTCATCCTATTTTCTCCCTGTCCCACTCACAAGGGGGAGTGAGTGAGCAGCTGGGTGAGCATTTGGCTGTTAGCCAAGGCTAATCTACCACACAAATGTTACGGACACATCGCTTTGCAGGATGAAAAGTCTTCAACGAGCTTACGCAAGCTTTTCAAATTCGATTTGGGTAAAAAGCAGAATAAGAGAACTCTTCAGGAATATTTTTGAAAAATGTCTTGAAAATCTAGAACAAAAATATTTTGTGATATTGGAATTCCCTGCAGACTGAAAAAAAGTCAGTGATCTCCATCTCTAACACACACTAAGCAGTGCAGATTTAGGCTCAGTATCTCTCTTATTCATGCATATGTGTTCATGCTATGTGCGAGAACACACTGGATCAAAGCAGAACTCTCCACAATGGCAGCAATTTTCTACGCACATAGTGCATGTGTGAATGACTTTTCAAGGTGGAGTGAGAACTCCTGTCTTCTAAGAAAGCTTTCCATTGCAGACATGGTCTTATAAAGAGAAATGAATGAATTCAAATCCATGAATTCCTCACCAGAAAAAAAAGGCAAATTGGAATTGTGCATGACACAACCTGTGGTAAGGCATGATAATTTATAAGACCATATGTCAAGTCATACTTATAACAGAAATGAAGGCACCATGGTCTCTAGAATGAAAAAGCCACTCCACAGCACTTTGATTGCTTGATAGGGACAAATGAGAGCTAGAAAATATGGCCTCCAAATTTCATATATCATACTGCAGATTGATACATGCATGTACTGCACTCTGAAAAACCTCCACTGTATTTTTGAATCATGATAAAATAATCTAAGAGCCCTTTGCCTTGCTGTATATCAAGATAAGCTGTGAGGTGAAAAGCAAGCATCAAACAAACAGCTTACATCTGTATATGTAGCAGATCTCCACAAATCAAACTCAAAGAGATACTGAAAATTCATATAGGTTTTCTTTGAACCATGTGCAACTGTCACATGCACTTTTTTTCTTTAAATGCACAGCTGTCTAATTGAGCATTAACAATCTAATAAGGTACACAACAGGATGTGAAGAGCAACTTTTCTTTCAGACCCTGCAGTGCACAGGTTCTGTATCACTCCCAGCTTTTCAATTATATCATAATTATAACATGCCTCATTTAGAGCTACAGGAACCCTGACCTTGTCAACAGTACTGGACCATAACATGTCTGTCTTAATTAGGTCTGATTAGTTCTGGGCCCAGATTTCATTGTGAATCTTAGCTCCGTTAAAAACTGCTCATCTGTTTGGCAGCTGCGGGTATTGCTGAGCCTTTTTCATCATACTGCATGGGTGTGCTTTGCTCCTCCTGACTCTCCTGAGACATTAGGGCTCAATGCAGCATTTTTGCTTGGCCCTCAGAATAAGGCAGATTAATGAAAGTAAAGCAAAGAGGTAAAAAAGAAGCCTTAACTGTTTCATGGACAATTTCACACTGTATCAGACTGGTCAATTATAGCATAATAAGGCTTAAAATTTGTAGTAGCAAGTCATATTTGGGGAAAAATAAAGGATTTTTTTGTAAAAAACCCTCATAGATATGTTGAAATTGAAGACACATGATAATGCAAAGTCACGTGTGTCATCTATGAGTGACAGAAAGGTGCACAAATAAGTGGTATGGTGTTTTGTTTGTTGTTGTTTGGGGGGGCTGTTGGTTTTTTGGTGTTTTTTCTTTTCAACATCAAAGGTTGTAAAAGTTCTCAGCATTACAGTTGTGGGGGTACTTCTTCACTGCAGTATTTTGAGCATATTTTAATAATCTTAAAATTTATAAAAGCCTTTCGCCTGTAATGACATAATTTAATCTTGAGTCTTTGCAACACACAATTGTTACAAAGAAAAGAAATCTCATCCATTTTAATACACCTTCCCTCTTCTAAATTATAATAATTGATTTTTTTTCCATATCACACTTTTGGGGTGATATTAAAAGACCAATATGATTTTTCCTCTTATTGAGATAACTATTATAACAGACATTCCCTAAGAATTAGCACTATATACTAAAAGTCCTATTCACATAGTTAACTGTCATAACTATAGGTACCACTTAAAAAAAAAACAACTCAGAAACTTAGTTTACAAAAAATACTGCTACAATTGTGCTACTGTAATTTATTCTGTACCCAAATTACACTACTTTGTTTGATTACCAACCCCCTTTTCTTAAATCCCCCAATGATTCTCATGTACTGGCTATAATTGCAGTGGAAAGCTGAAACATACTCAGCATTATAAAGACAAACTTAAAAGCTGTTATTGTATACAATATGCCTACAAATGCATTGGCTAAAGAAGGCATTTCCAAAAGCTTCTACAATTCTCAAAAATGCAGAATTTTATTTAAATAAAGGGACAACTCAGGCCACTCACAGAAAATTGTCTCTACAGAGCTATAGTTTTTAAACCTTGCTCTCTGCATGTCTCTGGTTCTTAGCAAATGAAGAGAGAAGTCCTATGTGCTAACAGACTGTTTTGAAATGTGCTCTATATCATAGCAATAGTGACTTGCATCTATCCAAACGTAGTTAATTATAGTTATAAGAACAAACACAACTGCTAAAATTTACTGGGCAGAGACCTTGTTTTCTGGTATGTCTGCAAAGGAGCATGCAAACTACAGGGGTTGTAGACAGGTTAAACAGTAATTACAATTTGGCCACTGACCCAAGTGAGCTGGAAGTGCTAATTTAGGGAAAAATTTAATCTCATTTGCATTAAAGTGATCATCATTAAACTCTCCACAAATTCTTTTACAAGTAATTACACAAACATAATATTTATTAGGTATTAAACACACAGAATGCCATGGTAATCTTTGCAGCTTTATCCCAGTGAATAAATATGAATTACTATGCATCTGTGCAGATTTCTGCCTGATCTCCCCTCTCTAGAAGTGTGTCAATGTTTGCAGAAACATAATATTTATCATAAAATTCCATGCATGCAACTTACTATAAATTAACACAAATATATTTTGAATAATGAGATCACCAATTTTTCAAAACATTGCTGTAAACATTAAAAGTTAAGTAACTCACTATTTTAAGATACTGTGACCTCACTACATGAAGTTTCATAAAAGAAAAAAAAAAAAAAAGGACTTTTCCCAAGTTTTTATGCAACACTTATTGCCATTAATCATAGAAAAAAATATTTGCATGGAAAGATTAATGTGTTTTGTATAATAAATATAAATAAAAATGAGGATTACATATCACTGGAAATGATTTTATTGAATTTATATCAACACAACACAGTACAAGTTTATATTCAAGTAATAAAAAACAGAACTCATGCTCTATTTTGTTAGTTGATGTATTTACCTTCCTTTCAGTCCTGCTGAAATTTCAACAGTACTGTTTTAGATTCATTCCTAATTTCACTGCATCAGCTGACAGTGCGATGCCCAAACACTTCATGCTCTAATAGTAGGTAAAGGACATCAACTCATAGAAGTTAGCGCATTGCTGGTTTTCAATTAGTATTAAAAATCCATATATTCAAGATGCAGAAGATAGAGTTCTACAGATAAAGGACTGCGTGGATGACTGATAGCATGTGCTAATTTGGAAGAATCACCTTTTCAGAAGCACACAGGGAACTGAAATCCTAACTTCCGAGGACTTCCCTAACTTGCCTCATTTTGCTTTTCTTTTAAATCATTCAGGCTCCTGAAAGGAATCAGCAAGTTTTCTCTCCATTTCCAAAACCTTTTGATGTGCTGTATCCTACTGGGAGTGCACAAGCCTATTAGGACAAGAACAGCAGCATGGAAATACCTGTTCTGTGGTACTTCTTGACCCAGAAAGGCTGGCAATACGCGAAAGCGGGTACATTGATACAGAACAAGTCTGCCAGAGGCAAAAGCACTGGATCTTTTTCAATAAAAACTTTCAAAACTACCTTTGAAGGCAGCACCCTGGGCACATGCAAAAAGTGAATTTGGAACTATGAATTTCTTATGACTAAAAGAGTGGGTGAGACTTGCTGAGGAGACAATCCATTTATAGTGCTGTGTGGCTTCCAGTGACGAGCATCCAGTCACTCATCACCTGTTCCTACAGTAGCTGGTCTGCAGCTTTGGCACTGATGGGGAGAGGGGTGTGTGTCAGAAACTAGGACAGGAGCAAAGAATAATTTAGTCCTGCAAACTCCACTATCTCTTTTAGCACTATAATGAACATCACATTTGGATAAAGGCTTCACTTGATGGAGCAAAATATTAATTATAAAAAGTGTTTTCCCCCAGCAAGTGTTACAAATATTTGCCATTGCAGTATGCAGGGGAAGAAATACAGGAATCAAATATATGGGAATAGGTTTTTTCCTTTTGCTCCCTTAAAGGTAAGTCAAGACCACAGTGTTTAAGTCAAAGTCAATAAGCTATTAAAATTGCCTATGAACTACTGAAGCAAGAAAACATCTCGATGGTAAAATAAATTAGAACAGCATTTTCAATTTCTCCCCACTGTCATCTTAAAATATTCCAAGAATTACCAATAGCAAACTCCAAGCCTCCCTCCCTTATTACTGTCATTATCTCTTCCATTCCCCCAGCATTCCCTCTCCATTTCTTCCCTGCCCACATGAAAACACAAATGCAAAACTAAACAAACCAACTCCAGCCAAAAGTCCGAGAAACGTATCAGCTAAATCTAAATATACTTGTAAATGGGAAAAATACCTACAGTGGAGGGGTGTTGTTGGTGAGTTGGGGCGGGGGGGGGAGGCATTCATTGTTTTTTGTTGATTGTTTGGGTTTTTTATTTTTTTTAAACCCAAAGGTGATTGTAGAAGATGTGTTTTAATCCGTGGCATAAATTCAGGCATGTTTTTAAAGCTTAATAAGTTGTTAGATTTATATATCGTCACTCTCAATGCTATCCCCAAAAAATGGATGCCAAGCTTCATCTATGTAAATACATAGCCAAAATAGAAGTTATTGATCATAAGGGAAATTAAATTGTCCTTAAAATATAAGGACTTCTGGAAATGATGAGGAAGAGAGAGTTCTGACAGTCAGATAGATTAATAGTGTGATAATAAATTAAACATAAACCACCAATCCCAGCTGCCTGTGATCTAATGGTCACTCAGGGACCTTGCAGAGCTGTAACATCTGGTGCAGAGGGCAAAATTACCACTACACTGGCCTTTCACCTTCTAAAGACACTGGGATTGCATATGGCACAGTTGCGTGTGTATCAGATGCTCACTTAAAATGTGCAACAATCCCTTCCCAGTAAACCCAGTTTAAGTTATTTTAGTCCAAGTTAACACACGAGTTTAAAAAAAAAAAAATGAAAACAACATACTACTTTTTCCAAATAAGATTTCCTGCTTGGGAGACCTATACTTATCTAAGAGAGGTACTTGTTTCACTCCAGGTCAAATGAGAGGGCTGGCCGTTAAGTCCTGGGAAAAAGCTTTGGAAAGCATTGTATAACAGTTGGCTCTTTAGCACATTTTCAGTATATCCCCTTTCCAATGAAAAGGGCTATGCTTGAAAGCACAAAGTTGCAATTTAGAAAACCAATGCCACTGCATACACAAATAATGACCTCCAAACCAATAAAAATGTAAATCCAAATTTAATGGGAGATTAAATACAGAGGGAAATTAACATTAGATCAACAATTTTATGTTTTATACAATATTTTTTCCACTCTTTCTAAATATTTGGTAAAAGAAAGATGTCTAAAAGATTGACTGACTATACTATATACAATTCTGCCCAGCAGTATTGCAGGATTTAATCCTTATATAAAGCTTTATTTCTATTCACCACCAAAAGGTTTTGTTTAATTATACCTTGTATCGAAATGACAGTATTATATCAGACTGAAAGTACGTGCTTTGAATAAGTCTGACCTTCATCAATAAGCAAAGGAATATTTGAGGATTTTGTCTTTTTTGCGGGTTTTTTTTTTTTCTTCCTTCTTTTCTCAAAGCAGTGCATTTTTCTGCATATCTTACTACTCAAACTGTCTTTTACTATTTAACCAAGTACTAACTGCATTTCTAACTATTAATACTAATCACTTCTTCCACTCAGGAAACAGGGAATCAGTCAGACAAATTAATAAATTCTTAACCATGCCTTCCTGACATGGACAAACAGATCCCATCCCTACAGGCCCATGACTGCTCCATACTACATGGCAACATGGCTTCACTTCAAGCATGCTTCTGGAGAGGCATGACTTCTCCAAGAACTTCACACACAAGTGACGTTGTGGAAAAGGTAGTTTAAGGCTATGTAAATCTTTCCAGAAATTGCATAAAAGCTTAACTGTCTTCTCCTCATTGCAAATTTTCTTCTTGTCATTTACTGAAGTATCTGTACAGTGCCTTACATAACTAAAATACATTGTGCCTCAGTAACCATTTGTAATACCAAGTTATACAAATAAAAAGAAAGATTTTCTGCTCCATGAAGAACAGCAGACAAGCATGGGAATGTTTGCTTCCACGTGTCAAGTTAGGGATTGGCAGCTGGCACCAAGACAGGCATTTTATTAGTTATGTCAAATATTGCAATCCTAATCTCGCAAGGTTGCGACATCACCAGAACTCAGTTGACTCCTCCAAAAGGAGAGGTGGATAGCTTCATTTTTGATGACTCCTTTTGTTGGGATGATGGGAATAGAGGAGAGGAAGGGATATGTGGGGCGGTGGGGGGGAAGCCTACAAAGTTATAATTGTTAAATTTATGGGAACTTTTAGGAGACAGTGCCTTACATTTTTACTCTGATTTTCTTTTACATGATGTGCAAATCTTAAGGAAGAAGCCTTTAAAGAAAAAAGACATTACTTCAAAACCTTCTTCCCCCAAAAGGCCTAACACAGCACAGTACACATGAAAAGTTAGCCTGTTTGACTGTTTAACTGTGAGCTGAAACCAATTTTTGTTATATATGTATTGTAGATAATCTCTAATGCAGCATATGTAATCCAGTCTAGTCCAACACAGTACTTTTCTGCATCACTGTGAAAAATCAGTACAGGGGTACAATTACCCCACACTGCTCGGTTAACTCGGATGTTTATCACTGTGGTATCATCCTTACATTGTTGCTCTCCTTTTCTAAATGTAGCCTTCAAGGACAAAAATTTATACTATGCTACTCCAAATCCAGAATAAAAGTCTGCTGTAATACAAGTCTTAAAAGTATAACTATGTCTTTATGCTTGACTTCCAGTTTACTCAAAGACGTATTTTGAGCTTCCATTTTCTCTATTTGTTCCTTTCAGTCTTCAAAATTGTCACATTTTTTCAGACTTCACAGATGTTTGCACATGCCTCATGGACCAAGTGCATTCCAAATCTAAATCATGAAGGGCTTTGGGAAGAATGGGAAATGTTTCCCCATGCCATACCTCCCAGTCCAACTAATAGTAGCTTATCAACTATTTCACTCCAGTCTTCAAAAAAGGCAAGAAGGAAGATCCAGCAAACTACAGACCAGTCAGCCTCACCTCCATCCCTGGAAAAATGATGGAGCGGCTCATTCTGGAGGTCATCTCTAAGCACATGGAAGAGAAGGTTATCAGGAGTAGTCAGCATGGATTTACCAAGGGGAAATCATGCTCGACTAACTTGATAGCATTCTATGATGTCGTGACTGAATGGGTAGATGCAAGGAGACCAGTGAATGTAGTCTACCTTGACCTTAGCAAGGCGTTTGACACAGTTTCCCATGACATCCTCGCGAGCAAGCTCAGGAAGCATGAGGTAGAAGAACAGACAGCAAGATGGATTAAGAACTGGCTACACAATAGAGCCCAAAGAGTGGTAATCAATGGTGCCAAGTCCAGCTAGAGACCTGTAACTAGTGGAGTCCCCCAAGGATCAGTGCTGGGTCCAGTCCTGTTCAACATCTTTATCAACAACCTTGATGAAGGGACAGAGTGTCTTCTCAGCAAGTTTGCAGATGATACAAAGCTGGGAGGTTTGGCTGATACACCTGAAGGCCGTGCGGCCATTCAGCGTGATTTGGACAGACTGGAGAACTGGGCAAAGAGGAACCTAATGAGGTTCAACAAGAATAAGTGCAGAGTCCTGCACATGGGAAGGAGTAATAAAATGCACCAGTACAGGTTAGGAGGCAATCTGCTGTAGAGCAGCTCCGTGGAGAAGGACCTTGGAGTCCTGGTGGACAACAAGTTATCCATGGGACAGCAATGTGCCCTTGTGGCCAATGCCAATGGGATGCTGGGGTGCATGAAGAAGAGTGTCTCCAGCAGATCAAGGGAGGTCGTCCTCCCCCTCTACTCTACCCTTGTGAGATATCACCTGGAGTATTGCGTTCAGTTCTGGGCTCCCCAGTTCAAGAGGGACAGAGATCTACTGGAGAAAGTCCAACGGAGGGCTATGAGGATGATTAAGGGACTGGAACACCTGCCTTATGAGGAAAGGTTGAGAGACCTGGGGCTTTTTAGTCTGGAGGAGAGAAGACTGAGAGGGGATCTGATTAGTGTGTATAAATATATGAGGGTTGGATGTCAAGAGGAAAGCGGTAACCTCTTTTCACTTGTGCCCTGCGATAGGACAAGGGGCAATGGATGCAAGCTAGAGCACAGGAAGTTCAACCTCAACATGAGGAACAACTTCTTTACTGTAAAGGTTACAGAGCACTGGAACAAGCTCCCCAGAGAGGTTGTGGACTCTCCTTCACTGGAGACTTTCAAGACCTGTCTGGATGCGTTCCTGAGTAACCTGCCCTAGATTGGTCCTGCTCTGGCA
Organism: Nyctibius grandis; assembly: GCF_013368605.1. Lineage (NCBI taxonomy): Eukaryota > Metazoa > Chordata > Aves > Nyctibiiformes > Nyctibiidae > Nyctibius > Nyctibius grandis. Next base: position 9,919,566 of record NC_090659.1, on the reverse strand, counting down.
GGGGGGTTCGACTCGATCTCCAGAGGTCCCTTCCAACCCCTAACATTCTATGGTTCCATTTCCACAAAATCAAAGATGGAGACTCTGCTAGTTAAAAGACACAGGTTATCATTGATCAGACCATGATTTTACAAAAATCACCATGCATCATCCTCTCCGATCTTAGCGCACTGTCTACAGTATGTTTTGCATTTAGTATTTTAAAATTTGCATGTCCAAAAGACAAAGCATCATACAACTGAAGGTAGAAATTTGGATAATGCATTTGTCAAACTGGAAGACACTGTGAAACTGGCTGCCATGTCAACTCACCATTATTCATCACCCAAGTAGAGGGCCACCATACTAGTTGGGTTTCTACAGCAAGAACATATTCTGACCTGAACCACCAAACAAAAGAATTTTGAATGGAAAATAGGAGAGAAAGGGCCTATCACAGCAACTAAAAATAAATAAGTTTTTACCATCTCTTGATGAGCATTATTTTATTCTTATTTTATTGTTTCTTGTGGAATCATATTACTAACGGAATGTTTTGCATATGAGCTAAACTCAGGAGACAACATCTGGATGTTACATTCCACCTAATAGCATTTGCAGAAACAGGCTGTTGGGATTAGTATCTCTCTCTCATGGAGAGAATGTCTCCATTTCATTTGTTTTCCTATTGAGCTCCTGTATAAAAATGCCTGGGTAAACTGCATCCACATATCAGTTGAAGGATGTACAAAGAGTAAGCAAGTTTTCTTCTTCTATATGTTTGTGCTATATTAGAAAAGACAGATCCATAGCATATTCAGTGTACTATAATGCATTAAGATGAATCTTAGTACAGTACCAAGCTCAAGAGAGGTAACAAATGTTAAGCGAAGTTCTAATATCAAGCAGTTTTGCAAAGCCCTTTGACTTCCATGTGCAACTCTATATAACATCAGAAAATTTGAGCAGTTCTAGACTGCATTTCCTGAACAACGTAATCCATCAAAACAGGGGACCAAGACAGCAAAATAAGAAAATGTTCAATTACTTACACTTTCTCACTCTGACTGCTGCAAATATGTGACCAATTTTCATGCCACTATGGTTGTGCCACCAGGAAACAATGTCAACTTTATGATTTTCTCAGTTACACAAGGAGTAGGTAATTCTAAGTTTTCACGTACACAATGCATTTCCAAAAATAACTATTCACATCACAATTTAAAGTCCCGTTTTAAAGATTTTTCAACACAAGTACTAGAAGCAAGTATAATGCTTTAATGGCTTACTAACACTTTCATCCATTTTTTTTATTATTGAGTTTACTTCAATCACCAGACATAGAAGTTTCCATGATGAAAACACAGATATGTCATAATTCAGAGAAGTAGATCAGTGGTGAGCACAACAGAGGTGAGGGAATAACTTCCTCTGGTATGTAGGAAACAAGTCTAACCCTCCTCCTGTTATGAGGGAGGGTATATATATGTGTGTGTGTGTGTGTGTGTATTTGGGGACATAGCAAACATTGTTCTTATGGTTGTAGACACTAGTCCTACTTTTGACTGTGAAAGTCTTCCTTTTTTTCTTTTTCCTTCTTCCTAATTTGCAGATCTGCCAGAAAAATATGCACCTGCCATCACATTAAAAAACAGACAAAAAGAAAACAAACCCAACCAACGTGCAACAACATATCCGTGATTGATTTCTGTGACTTTTTATAGGAGATGAACAAGTCTTTGTCTTATGCAACCCCATTATCCATACTGGAAGACAAAAACAAGGCCCAAAACATCAGACACTGATGCGCTGTGCCTGCAAGGCTGATTACTGCCCTAGGAAGAAGACAGGCCATCTTCAGAAGCAGATACAAAACCCCCAAGACCATCACTCTTCAATCTATGTAAGAGCTAATAGCTTTTGCCATAGGTTCCATATGTCATCAGTCTCTGTGTCACAGACTTCCACTGGGGTAGGAGTTCACAGGACTCAGCAATGGCAACTCTGACAAGTGATTAATTCTTAATGGAGAGCAACATAGAATCACAGAATCAACAACCAGGTTGGAAGACACCTCTGGATCATCGAGTCCAACCGTTGCCCTGACACCACCATGTCAACTAGACCATGGCACTAAGTGCCATGTCCAGTCTTTTCTTAAACACATCCAGAGATGGTGACTCCACCACCTCCCTGGGAAGCCCCTTCCAATGTCTAATAACCCTTTCTGAGAAGAAATTCTTCCTAATGTCCAACCTGAACCTCCCCTGGCAAAGCTTGAGGCTGTGTCCTCTTGTCCTATCACTAGTTGCCTGGGAGAAGAGGCCAACTCCCACTTCACTACAACCTCCCTCCAGGTAGTTGTAGACTGCAATAAGGTCACCTCTGAGCCTCCTCTTCTCCAGGCTAAACAACCCCAGCTCCCTCAGCCGTTCCTCGTAGGTCAGACCCTCCAGACCCTTCACCAGCTTGGTCGCCCTCATCAGTGCTGTCAAATGGTGCGAGGGCTAAGCACCTCAGCCCAGTGCTGTTACCAGCAGCAACCTTTAGGAGTTTCAGGATTCCTCTCCATATGTAATCAAGAAATATCTCTAAATTCTTTTGCAGTCTATAAATGCAGTTTTATCTCTTGAATTACTAATAGCTCTATGCTTACTCAATGGAAGAATACGCTAGTAAAATTTTGGCAATGAAAAAACAGATCTATAGTGAAAATAAAGGAAGTTCTGAACTTTTACGAGGAATGGATACCCTTTCTGGGTTCTTGCTTTGGGGAATTAAAAAAAAAAATAAATAAGGTGATGGAAACAGTCTGGTGGGTGATATTGGATACATATTAAAATGACTATTTTTTTTGAACTGAAATAGAAGCAGGATTAGTTTAAGATGTAGCAAACCATTATATACAAACAGAGTTAAGACTGGGAGCACGCACAAGATGACTAGAGTAGGAAAAACAGAAATAATGTCATTTCAGGCTTGACAGCAGCTTCCTCCTTTACAGACCTCAGAGGCAGTTTATTTTGATACTACTGTTGGAACATATTTAAGTGACTAACCAGCCCTTTTTCAGCCATAGTCTGAAGGGGGAGGGCAGGGGGGAGAACCCCAAAATCACAAAGAAACCAAACACAAACCCACAGTGCACTACAAAGTAATTTCTACCAGTCATCTGACTACAGAGGGATAACATTGAAATATGGAGAGGTTAAGGATACAGTATGTCAACTAGATGTCTATATGCCCTCATATTTCGCTTCAATATGATTTTCAAAGTTAGCACTTCAATTTTTCCTTTTTATTGCTGCTTATATTGTCACTGGGTATCCAAATGTTTACTACAGTCAACATGCCACGCCTGAACAGAGAAAGATAGCATTTGTCAAAGCTTGAAAGAAAAAGGTGCTGTGCTAGCCGAGATGCATATTAAGAATCTGGGTGAGACTTTTAGTTACGTGCGTGAACAGCAACTACTATACTTAGGTACAAACAGGTGATCACAAGAAAGAACTACTGGCTCAGAAATGGCTTAATGAGTTATTGTTTGTTAGCTGAGCAATAATACCTGAGCACACACAAGCTCCCAGCTTGCTCCAAGTACAGAGTCTGGTATTTTCACCATTAAACATGCACCAGCAGGCCTGCACTCAATCTGACACAACCCTCAGTCCTGACCTCTCCTATATCAATGCTATTATGTTATTAATGTGCAAACATCATGTCAGAGCTTGTGCGTTTAGATGGGCACACTTAAGTACAGATGCTTGATCTTTAAGGTACCTAACTGATTTTTGCAAGAAAAAAACAAAACAGAATCATGTCAGAAGTGTCTCAACAGCAGATGCCATTTACCACAAAAGCAGGTTAATCTGCCCTGAATACAGAGTACTGATCCATTTATCTCCCCCTTGGCCACTTGAACCCAACACTCAGCTATATGAATTAAAAAAAAAAAAAAAAAAAAAAAAAAATCAACACAGGGCAGAACAGAGCTGTTGAAAACAAGATTTTTTTTACTTTGGGTGCTCCTGACTTCTTGACAATCATAGGGAAGTTAGATATTCAAATCTCTCCTTTACATATTGACGCTCCCACCTCCTCACTTTTCTGTCAATCTCCTAATGAAGGTAGTTTGTCTTTGTGCAGTCCTCCTACTTGTGTACCCCGTTAACAGCTTGCAATAGAAACAGGCAGTAATTCCAAAATCCTTCTTATTCAACTACACGAATCAGTTTTCATAATTACATTTCAAGAGATTTTAACAAAAAAATAACACACTACTTCAGAAGGTCAGTTTCTAACACTACACACTTGCTATAACTTTAGTGTTCATTTTCCAATCATTTATTAAGATTAATTACCACTTATTTATATATTAGCCATTATAATACCAATAAAAAATGCTCAGGTATTAAGAGACATAGTTTAAACACTTCAAATTGACAAACAGTGTATTTTGGCTGATATTTGGTTGCACTGCAATAACATTGACCGACATTTCAAAATTAAAAACATTTCACATGGGAAAGCTAGGTTTTATTTATTTTTATTTCAATAAATTAGAAAGTGATAGTATATCTTTTCACCCTTACTTATCCTCAGATCAACTGCTGAGAGTACAATTGCAAACACTGTACATGAATTTGGCAACTTCTAGCACAGATTAAGTCATTTCTTTGAAGAAATGAAGGAGCATTGAGAAAATTCACTTATGCATTCCTCTGGCATGTAGTAATGTCATCAATAATACATGCACAGTGACTTTTGGGTTTCTATTTTAAACAGTATGAATAACCAGTTCTTGTAATTTTATTGTAATCATGATATTTTAGAACAGAAACTTTTCATGGCTTCATTATCAATGACATCAAAGATACAATTTTTTTTTTTTTTTTTTGGGGAGTGGGATGGGAATGCCAACATTGGACAAGGCAATTATTTCAAAGTAAAAAGAAATTAAGGTTTTCATTACTAAAAATGGCAATCAAATCCTTGTCAGATAGGACTAACATCAGTTCAGGCTGTAAGAAAAACCACAGCTAGAGCTGGCATATGAAAAGGAGCTATAAGGAAGGGAGACAGAGGGGCCTAAGATTTGGGTCTCAGGAAGGTGGTCAATCTTGTCTGCTTGGCACCTGGGGAGAAGCACTGGGGGCAGCAGGCACTTCAAAAAAGGGAGCAAGTCTGGCATGCAAGTCAAGACCAAGGACTGAGACATGTCAACTAAAAGAAGCTTGGTGAGTGAGCACAAACAAAACCAAACAAGGCTGTGTGAGATGCTTGGATTTTGCGTTACAGTGCATAATCTTTTTCAGAAGGTTTTCTTTTTGCCTTTCCGTTTGACCTTTTTCTAGTTCTAACAGGCATTCAGCTTCTGCTCATACAGATTTTTCCCAGGTTCCAGCCAGTTTCCCCCCCAAAACCAGAGCATCATGAAAACTTGACTTAGACTTAGCCCTCTCAAAGAAAAAGTAAATTACATTAACAACAGCCACCTGGGCTTCTCAGAGGTGGAGCTACCTGGAGGTCTGGGCCTTCTGGCCCCTTAGCAGATCTTGGGCAGCACAGACATGCTCTGGCTGGTACCTGCGTGCAGGCTAAGCTCCATTTGGGCAAGAGCTCCCAGAAACATGGTTGTCTTTCATTACAGAACTGATAGGGTAGGGAGTTATTTACCTCCTTGACACACAGAGAAGGGAAATGCCAGCATATATCAGGAATAAATACATGGATTTGAAATGCAAATCTGTTCACCATACATGCTGTTGGGACTGTATCTCTCCAACTCTCCTTTCTTGGCATAAACAAAAAACAAGTTATACTGGATCCTTGGCTTGGCCTTCATAGTTTAGCAAGCCTTACAAGAACCACACTGCTTCATTTGAGTTTCAAACTTCATATAGTTCATTGTTCATTAGCACTAATCTTTATTTCAAACGCTTTATTGAAAACAGCTTTTCTTAAAGGTGTTTTCAGTGAAATTTCTTTTCAATACAGGATATTAACTCTATTGTCAATTATTCAGATGCTAGTCACAAAATTTTGCATTCCTAAATCTCTTAATTCCTGGACAACTCTGAAAAGTTTGAGGTAAACTGAGCATCTGAAAGCTTCAGCATGTTTTGCCTGTGGATAGAAGCCTGGAGAAATTACTGCTAGCACATAGACGGTATGACATATTTAAAGCATCCATAGATAATGTTTCATAGTCTTTTAATTAGCATTTGGGTTTCTTAATATTACTGACTTCCTGGTGCCTCCTTCAAACTTCTGCTTTTTAAAACAAGTACAGTTTCTTCCAGTTTAAATCCTCCTTACTATCACTGGGACAAACATTTGGCCATTATGTTCAAAAAGACTGAAAATACTTGCTCAAGTGAATTTCCCTTCAAGAAATAAACAGCCCTCCATCACTAATAACTTTGAAGGCATTACATAGCACGTGTATGCTTTAACCAGAAACAGACATCAGAAGTCTTGCATCTGCTTGTATACATGGGATTACTTTATGTTCAGCAGTAATTTTTATTCACAGAGGTTACTTCCCAATAGACAAATGAATTAAGAAGGAAAACTCTGTTCTGTTCACAACTCTTCTTCCACTATTGAATTCAAGAGATACCATCTCTATCTGCTGAGGTACTTCCAAACCAAACAAAAAACAACAACAACAAAAAAAATCAATGTTAACATCCAAACCTTTTCCTAATGTCCTGACCCCACACTGAGGCTGATTTAATGTAAACTAAATATGTAAGTAATAATTATAGTAGATCTTCAACCACTAAGTCATCTTAAAAAAAAAAATATCAGGAATGAAATAATTTAATTTGATTGTTCTCACAAGTACCTCACATCTGTTTCATGGGAAAACTAAACCACAAATGCGCCCTAGAGGTAGTATTTCCAATGTCGGTGATAGTATAACCTAAACAACAGTGCACAATTATTTAGGGCTGTCTTTAAACCCCAAGAGTGCAGTTATTTAAAAATTATTTTTCCTCAGTGCATCTTCTGGATGTTTTACTCATAAAAGGGAAAAAACAAAAAAGAATTTGTTCTTGTACCCTGTTTGTTCCTGTAACATCATTTATGTTCTTCCCAAATGCATGATTCTGGATGTTCTTACTGTAGAATTTTCTAATGCTGGTTTAGTTTGGATTTTTTTTTTTTATTTGTTAAGATAAGAGTTAGTATATTTTTAAAAAACATTATTCTGCTCTTCAAAAAAAAAAAATGAGAGTTTTTAAATGAAGATTTTTTCAGCCAAAATATGGTTTTGCCTTCAAAAATCATATCCGATAGGAGTAAAGTAATCACTTGGCATTTTACAAGAATTTTTTGTCTGTTGCCTTTAGCACACACAGAGGTATATGTACATATTGATTAGGTTTTAGCACAACCTCTATCCTGGAGTAACACTTTCCTACAGACATACAAAGTTGTTTTATATATATTTTCATGTTCTAATTTCCTATACAGAAAAATAAAATCAATGCCAATATTTCTAAACAATCTTATTTTCTTAAGTTTAAAATGCCCTTCATCGCAGACAGAAGACGACAACCAGCAGAAGAACCAGCAGACATAAGAATGGAGCACATCTACATTTGGCAAGCAGAAGGAGTATTCAGCCTCTAGTCCTTTCATTACTGGTCTCCACAAAATTTGGGGTGAATGTGAAAGATAGCACAGAACAAGCACAAGAAAGGCAAGACACAGCCTTACTATGATCACTGTTATTTTTGCTACTTGTCTCCACATTAGAAACTGCACAGGCAAACACGTACTAGGATCTACAGAAAGGGAAACAAATGCTTTGAGGAATGGGTCTGTAGACAATGAGCGCTCTCGGTATCTGCCTGTACAACACACCTAAACTTGGAGGTTCCTCTGCTACTGGGGGAAGTTGAAAGGCTGTGGTCTCCTCTGAAGCAATAGAAAATTGCTTAAATACATAGAGGGAGAGTTGCATCTTACATATCTTCCTGAAGAACAACAACTATGACCAACACATTAACCAGCTGACATGCTCAAAATGGCCAGGTTCCTAAAACAACGTCCTATTTTGTTTCTTAATGGGGACTCATTCTTGGAATGCTCCAACGGTCTGTTCCAAGCTTTGGCCTCAGACATAGCCCCAAAAAGCATTCCCCTCCTCATAAGAGTTTTCTAGTGACACTGCAAACATTTCCTCACAGGACAGGATGATTTCTCTTCTGGCCAACTGCACACACATAGGCTAAATGAAACAAAGATTTTTGTGTATAATGCCTAATCTATAACAGATCTTCACATCAAGCCATGAGCTGGGCTCTGTGCTACCTGTACTTTCTTGAGCCAAGTTACAGTCCACTTTCTTCAGACACATTCTATGTCATTTGGCATCAGCCTACAGCCAAGAAGTTTTCCTGATCCTTCCCTGCAAAGCAAGACATTTTAATGACCTGATATCATCTCCAAAGAGAAATACAAGAAGCTGTCTTAAGATATCGCCTCTTGGCTATAAGCCTACTTTATGCTTGAAAACTTGGCTTAAGTACAGTCCAGTATTGCTTTATCTTTCTGCCTAAATAAATGAGGTTCCTATGAAAATAAATTAATAAATGAAGAAACATGATAATGTGTGAATTAAACTTACACAAATAAAAAAAATTTCCCTTTGTGTACAGCCTCACAGAAGCAGCCCTCACATAGCATCTCTTGCTACTAACTTCAAACTGAGAAACTGCCCCTCATAAGGGCTAACTGATTATACCGAAGAGCAACTAATTGTATGTGTGATAGATACGTGCAGGAATCAGCTGTTTTCTTTAAAATTAGTAGGTGCAGCCAAGCTACTTAGAATACCATGAATGTGTTTCTAATAGAAAGCATAACAGTAGTCTTAGTTTTAAGCTCTTCCCTCATCTGGACTTAGTTGTAGTAAGCAATCATTAATAAAATGCATAGCAGAACCCGTTGCTTCCTGCAGTTGTTAAAGTCCCTTTGTTTCCCAGAGAGAAGAAAAGAAAAAAGTGAACCCTCATAATGGGCACAAACAACATGGTCTATAATGCTGAAAGCCAGGCACTAGGCATGGAGCTGTTCAGTAAATATCATTAAACCCAGAGACTTATACCAAAGACGTTTCAATTATAAGTGCAGAAAAAAAAAATCAGTTAAAGCAAAAATTCCTGAAGAATTCTGACAAGTTACGGTAAAAATTGTGTTTCACTCATCATACAAGTTTTAACATCAAACCTGTGAAAAAAAAAGCCTAATTCACTTGAGATTCAAGCTGAAAAGGGTTTTTTTTTTTGTGGACATGAATCAGAGTTCCTTGCAAAAGCTTACAAAGATGGTGCTCCTAGGTTCCCTCCATAATCAGAGGAGGGAAACAACCCTAATTGTTTCCCAGAGTGCTTCTCTCTAACTGCTTTGAAAAAGATGAATCCTGCCCTTAGTGCCCATTAAACAAGAGCACTTACTTCCTCAAGTGGAATGACCTCCTGAACCACCCAGCAGTGTAGTCTCCTGTTGTGAGCTGTGGGACCTATACCACTGCGGGTCATAAAGAACATACCAAACTCCTAACTTTACTCCAGAAACAAAAGCAAGCCTGGAGTTCGTGATTAAAGCCAAAGGTGACGTATGAGGGGAAGTCGGGACACCTCAGGTCTCTGCTAGTAGTTACCAAAGTTTGCATAGAAAATACAGCAGTGTGCAATATACACTACAGTAGTCTTGCATATCACTCTCTGTGCCAAGAACAAGGAATTCAAGCACATTAAAGCCTGTTTTGTGGTATAATTAATATCTTCCTTATTACACAATATTTGAATGGAAAAGCACTATCATAACAAGCAATCACACACAACATGATTTACTGTCCTGCCATACAAAAATCCCCATTGCTAGCACCACATGAAAGACCATCAGAGCCATTCCTCCAAATCAGTTCTTGATTTTGCATATCACCAGTCACCATGCACTTATGGGGTCTCCAAGACAGGCTCCCAAATCCCAGTGTAGCTCTCTTTGCTGTTGGAGTTATTGCTGTGAAGGATGATGGCAGCAGAGATTGCATTTTACCATCTTTTCTAATATGTGTACATAGACTACCTCCATCTGGTACAGAAATTAGAGTATAAATGTTTTTAACAGAGGTGCAGTAAGATGACTGTGAACAAGAATTCAGTGGTTTAAGTATCAAAGTCTGCCACTGCTGAATGTGATTTGACCCTCTGATAAAAGAGGCCTTGGTTTCTTTTGGGGTATGGAGTTCAGCAGTTTTTCAGATTACAGTTTCTACTCTTTCCCAGAGCACTGATTTTAAACAAATGGAACATTACATCTGATATTATGCTTGTCATTCTAGCAACATCCCTTTGATAAGCACATTACCCTTGGAAAGAATAACATCAAGGAAAGAGCTGAGTATTACAGATCTCATAATACTCTGACTATAACGCAAAGATTTGCCTAGTTTTATTGCATGCAGTTACCTAAACCCAGGTGCCTGGTGACATTTGTATGGCTTATGATATTCCTCCTAGTCTCCAGCTGGCTATTTCATTTGCCCTAGGGTATCCTGGATGTCCCATGTGTAGCTGGCACATATTAGGCAGGACCTATGGGGCATCAATGACAATCTGGAGAACCTGTTGGAAACTAGGTACGATACTCTAAGGTGACTTAAAGTCATAAAAACCATGCACATTTAGGCAACTGAATTTTGTCTTCAAAGACAGCCAACGAACTATTGCTAGTCTGGACAACTGCAGAGCAGAAAAGGAAAAATACTCTTTGTGTTTTCAGCTCTTTCCTGAGAAGAGAAACATGCCTAAGCAAATACTACCTGAACATACGCTATATCATATCTGTCTTATTTGTCTGAAACAAGTAATGAAAGAACTCAAGAAGCATTAACTGATGTTTACAGTATAGTAAAAAAAACAGGAAGGAATTTTACTTAGCCAAAGTTCGTAACTGTTTCATTTACCTTAAAGTACCATACAAAGTTCAAGTAGAACTGTGTTACTGAGACAGACATAAGAGCACTAGCAATGGAAACCAGCAAGAGACAAACAGAAACAAGAAAATTACTGTACATTATTACAGTTTGTTGTACAGATGCCCATTAAAAACACCCTTTTATGGCTGTTGTTATATAGCAGGCATGCTCCTTAAAGATGTCACCATTAGGTTTTAATGGAGTTCTCTTGCACTTTGGAAAATACATAGCAAGACAGTTTATCATTATGTTCCCCTAGATTCCACTGTTCTAAAAGTCTTCAGTTTACTGATTAAAACAAAAACAACAACAGGAGGAAAACCCAACCAAACACACCACTGCACAAAGACCATTGGAAAAAAGATATCCAGGGTATTCAAGAGTGATTTAGACATTCAGGATCACATGGTAAAACTCTGCAGTCATCCAGGTTGGGTGTAATTGAGCTTATCCAAGACAGCTTTGGAGAAAAACTAAAAATCAAACAGGTCTCCCTAAAAGCCTGTTTAAAAAATAAATGCTTACTGCATATGCCATAGCAATCCTTCACACAATGAGTGATCTTATATTTGCCTATCATATAGTAGCATAATTATTTATTCAGACAATGCACAGTTGAAGAAAATAGAAATATTTAAGCTCTCAGCCCCTTCCACACAAACCTGCCTACCAGGTTGCATCCTTGATTTAGAACAAGATCAGCTTGCTTTAGGTTCTGCTCAACCTGTGCTAAAATTACTCCATAATAAGGCAGTAATTTGTTTGCCTCTTCAGCATTTTAAGAGAGATTAATCTGCTACCGACATTTAATGGAAATTAAATCACAAGCATATTACAAGATAATTGGGAAGCATGAAAGGAGTTGCTCAACTATAGTCATGCACATCCTGTTCTTCAAAATTACAGTACCAAAGACTTGTCAAAGTCTCTTTTAATTTCTCTGTAAGAGAATGCAGTAGAATTTAGTGCCTAAAAGTTACAACAGAAAGTGACTATCGAAGACAAAAATTCAGGCTACAGCTTGCAGCTGGCTGCTACACAAAGCAGCTGAAGGACTGCTGAGAGAAGCGGGCAGCAGCGTGCCCAGCCTCACGCCAGACCAGAGCAGAGAGCACAGCCAGCTTACTACAGGGCCAAGATCAAGACCAGACACATGCTGCATGGACACAGCAAGAAGGGAGACAGTCATGGTTAAACCCTTTGTGTTGTTACGCTGCCTTACATAGAACATTTGAGTTTTGTGTTATTTAAGCAGTTAAACGGTCTAGTTTATGTTCTAACAAAACTTGATCTCTTAGTGTTTGAAAGCATTTTGGTCAACCTTGGGCTGCTCAGCTTAAGAACCCAACAAAGGCTTCCCCACAGATGTTAACTCTTTCACAACAAGAAGTATGCCTCTGCATACCAAAAGTCTATTTAATATACGCTACTAATATTTTTATCTACTTCACATCTTCAGATAAACAGACTCTCCTTCTGAAATTTCAGTTGAAAAAGACACAAAAGACTATGTATTTAATTACCCACCTCCTGATAGTTATTTGCAGTCTTCTCAAAACACAGAAACTTGATACAGCCCTCTTTGATACCCTTGATTATTAACAGAGAGCAGTTTTTAGTCTTGATTAAATAATGAAACAGATCTGAGATAAACCCTAGACAAACCTGAAAACACAGTGAAACTCAGTTACATGAAACAGTTTCCAACAATGAATTTGGCCCCATGTTACATCGCACATACATTGTTTTAATACCTCTACATTAAAAAAATTAATTATTTTGAAGTAGAACTAATTGCATCAGTCAAGACAGAATGATGATAGCTGAAGGCAGAATGACTGTAAGCTGCACGCTAGAAAGAATATTGCAAACTTTTTGATGTGAGTTTGATACTTGAGAAGAGAGAGGTGCAGCAGAAGGCATGAATCTTCTGTGTGTGTGAGGCCTGGCTCAGGGCCTGAAGCAGGTGCTGTTTGGGTACAGTCTCTTTTGATGGTGGTACCCAAGCAAGCCAGACTTGTGACTCTTAGATGAGATGGATAAAACACATAAGAGTTTGCACAGCCAGGTTAGAACAGGTGGATGCAGTTTCTTGTGTTTTCTTGCAAGGTACATTAGCAGTGCTGCTTTCCCCTTATGGCTCAGTATCTTTACTCGTTATCTTGCTGTAAAGAACAACTTGTCCCCAGAACCTCATGTCCAGGCAAAAACTGAACTACAGTTAGAACAAAAAAACAACTAATAAAATACCAACAAAAATCAATGTATTTCATTTTAAACAGAATGAAGTTCAGAAGTTACATTCCATTCACTTGCCTTTTAGCAGTATAATACCAACTACAAACTGGAGTTAGCACAGCAAGACTTGCTATGCCCTTACCTCAATGCAAACAGCACAGTCACAGATAGTCATCAGCTTGAACACCATATGCACAAGGAGGGTAGTTACAGGTCAGGAATGCTGTGTATTGGCAAGATTGTGTGGGAAAATGCATATGGCACCTGCTGACACCCTACAGGCACTTTCCAATACCTTACTCCTTCAAGAACACTAAATAAACAAGTTAAATTCCTCATCCTGAGATTTACAACTTACGGGTGGGCAGATTGCTGTGCCTACATGGTGCCTCACCGAAGTCAGCATGGCTCCGTGCAGGTGCAGCTGTCCATATGCACACAGTAATCTGCAGGCTCAGAGCTTATGTTTACTATTATATAAAAAACCCCCAAAAATCAAAGAGAGACAAAGAACAACAAGAAACTACTTTACACTTTCCCTGCACTCTAAGTGACTGAATGTTTTGGAGAGCAGTAACAGAACTAATCCTCGTTCAATTTCTCTTTCTCCCTGCATAGATGCTTGGGGAAACGTCTCCCCAGAATAGCCTGGGAAAAACAGCAGCACATATTTTTGCTTGCAAACTGGGGATGTCGGGGTAATGGTAATCTAGTCAGAGTAAACTATAAAGTAGTATGATTCGCTACTGCTGAATATATTGACTTCTTTATGTAGACATGGATCCTTAAGAAGAAAAGATATTAGCTGTAATATCCTTTGCTTTGTCAGGACCTCAAAGTTTGGCTCAGGGAATCCATGGGAGTGGCATAAAGCAGACAGCTGTTCCTATAATCTTCACTAACCTCCTGTTTCGTAACTACTAGGTCATATTATAGGGAAAGCACATTGTAAGTATTACCTTTCAAAGTAACTCCAACTATACAGTTGTTGTTACAAGAATACTATATGCTGGCATATGGGAGAGAAAGCAGAGTTTCTGCAGTTTGAAGAAGAAAGAAAATGGGTTAGAACCCCTATCTCTTTTAAAAGTGTGAGAAAGTACAAGTCACATTTTAGTCACCTGAATTCCTGCTTCTGAGGCTAGAAGTCACAGACTGTAGACTCATTAAATCATAATTTTTAAGTACGCTGTTTGTTTTGTATGATGCCAGTTCACCACCTTAGCACTGATTCAGAAGCCCCTTCCCATGAGCCAGCAAAGACTTGCAGAACTTATTTGATCAGTTTTCACATTTAATTACTTAGTCTTATTTGCTTCTTGGTGTTTGAGAAACCTCAGGAGACAGCAAAGCTCAGTGTCATGACAGAAGCCATTTTCAAAGCAAGATTATCCCCTCCCCTTTTGCTCTGATTGCATATAATTCCCAGTTTAGGAAAAAAAAAAACAAACCACAAAGCAAAAAGCAACCTAAGCATGAGCCAGGTATGTGCCAGGTTGATGCTCCATCCCTAATATCAGGGTGCATCATTATTCTCACCACCTCCCTCCCTCAGTATTCTTATTTGGGCTTCTGATACTGGCAGATCTTCAAGAGAATTTTCCTCCAATAACAGCTATCTTATGACAGAGATAGCAAAGCTCTCACATTAACATACAGAAAAGTTAAGGGGCCACCTTTGCAGCCTCTTCCATGTTTCATCTTTGTAGCAGATTTTACGCAACCAGACACCTCCCCATCACATTTGAAGTTAATACATTGGGAAATTCATTCTTTTCACACTCCAACATATGCATGACAGATAATGCAGACCAGCCAGAGCAGACCATGACTCCCCTCTGTCATGGTTTCTCAGCACAAGAGCAGCTCAGAGGGATGGTATACTACCCTCCTGCCTCTTTGTGTGTTCAATATATATTGCCCAAAAGAATTAGGTTTCAGAGTTTTTGCATCACTACATTTTTTAACAGCCAGAACAACACTTTCAGATTAGAAGACGGTTAGGACAGGCTTAGCTGCGACAGTACAGCAGAGCACAAACCACAGACCTGCGTGCAGCTTCAACCAGCATTCTTTCTCCTTGCCTGAAGGATAATCCAGCATGACAGTTTGTTTGATTTTCATAATAGAAAACAGTTCAAGAATATAGCAAAATATTTTCCAGTCACTTGGTTAAAACAGAGTATTTTCTAGTTAAAAAAATTGTTGAAGCATTTTTTGAGAGTCTGTTAAGTCCATTGTTTGGGGACTAGTTTTAAGCCCCTGTTCTTCAATTTCCTGAGTAGGGCCTTACACAGCACGTTCTAATCACTTCCACCCTTATAATATTTTATATATGCCTATTTCAATCTACAATCATAAAAAAAAAGACTAACACACTGAACTACAGTGAGTTTGCCTTTCTACCCATTTAAAAAAAAAACAATATGAAAGGGTATGACCTACAATAGCTTTTCTCTTCCAACGCCTTTTTAATGATGTTATATAACAAATACAAAACACTTGAAAGAGTACAGAGTTTAAGATGTCTTTTTCTGTTAGATATTCACTGAACAAGGTTGGTAAACCCCACACTTTCTTATTTCCCACCTCCCAATAATTCCTTTTTCTCCGAGTGAAGCAAAAGGCTTGCTTTTTTTTGGTGCTTCTGGAATTACAGCTTTTATGAGCTAAAGATGCAGAGGAGTACCAAATCATCCACTGAAGTTCAGTACCCAAGAGGAAGAGAAAACAAAAGCTTTATTGTATCTACAACTCTTCCTTCCAGACCAAATGCTTCTTAAACAATTTTTGCTTTTTATTAAGTGATTGAAAAAGTCAACTGTTTCATCTATTGATGTCTTCCACAGGAAAAAACAACCTAGATTTACCCAAAACATAAGTAGGGTATCAGTGGAAACAAGTACAGCATTCTCATTAAAAAAACGAGTAATTTGAAGGCATAAACTACATACAAGCAAATCTATGCATGCTCCTGTACATGCCCGTCTTTAAAAATTCGGGCTTAGTTATCAACATCTTCAGATAAGCCCAACAATACTTAAAACATTTCCAGCTCAGAAGTTCTGGATTTAGTTTTGAACACAATTTATAGCACAAAGAAAAAGATCTCGAACATATTCTGAAGGAAAAGAAGAAGCTGCAAAAGTGCTTAAATTTTATAGTGACCCAGTTCAAACTTCTTTCTCTGGGAAGGTCTCCATAAATACGGTGTACTATGTTTCTAATATTCAAAGAAATATGCTTCAAGCATATCGTTCATCTGTTATATTGGTCTGCCATCTGTAGGTCACTGAGAAAATTCTTTATTCCTGGCATTTAAGAGTGCTTTGTTCATTACTCCGCATTTTTTAGTAGACAGTAATTAGAAGTATTACCATCAGTAGTATCCTTTACACAGCATACACAAATGATCTGCAAATCGTTCCAGACATGGGATCATCACGACATACTTAACACTTCCCCACCCAAGAAACAGTCCACGACGTGCAGTTGGTCTGTTATCTTCAGCTCTAAGGGCATCCCGGGATTATTAAGGTGTAACTGGAGCCTCAGGAATGGCCATTTATAGCCGGGTAATACCACCTTCACAGCCCTATGTCTTTAGGCATCTTATCTCTGCTACGCCATCTTGTGACTATATTATTTTTATATACACACACACACTTATATGTATAAAAACCTGTGTGTACACACATATGTTCTTGCATCCCATGTGATTTTTCTGCAGGTTTCTTCCAAGGGTCACACAAACAATGTTTTTCAGGGATGCCGCATGAATAAAAAACAAACTAACAGCCTTAAGACATAAAATACACTTTCTGTTTTGCATGTCCTCAGCCAACCTCAGCTGCAATTAGTTGTGAGCACTTGGATTCTGCAGCAAATAGGAACTGCTGTGTCTGCATGTCATGCTCACAGATGTCATTTAGACTGCTCAGTAGGAACAAGTGTTCCTTTAGAGATTACTCCCTTCCTATCTGTTACAACAGGAGAAGATAAAATAACTCTGGAACAGTTGAGACAAGGTACAGATAGAGGGCTCATCGCCAGGTTCTCCCAGATTTGAGCAGGTTGTCTAGCACATTTTAGAGTGTAAACGAAGTTGTGCTCCATTGGGATTGTTGTGTATCACACTAGCACAGACACATGCAAATTCTCCTTGGATTCATGTGTTCTGCACTGCGGTGACAAGCCCTTTATTAAGGATAAATCGCTTGGAGGCATTTTCCTTCCATTTTTCAGAGCCTTTCTGGAACAAAAGACAAAGGATTCTTCAGGTTTACAAATCACTGAATAGGTTCATGCAATATAGAGTTGTTCCTGAGTGATATTAATCATTTGTGACCACAGTTCCCATGCTCTAAGTAAGTATGGATCTGAAACTGCATACAGTTTCTATCTGTCTGTGAAATCAGAGATTCCTAACAAGCCACTGATACTGCCAAAGTGGCAGAGATGCTCTTTTTGTTCAAAAAGTTTCAGATCACTGAAATCTGCTCCACACGGTCTTGCCAAATTTCACACAGCAAAGAACATCTGCACTGCACCGTATTTTACTAATCTGTATGCAGAAATGTCTTAGCTAGTTCTGAACAAATAGCTGGAGACCTAGAAGCAGCCAAAAGATCCCAGCTCAGACCAGTTGCAGTGGGACTACACTGCTTCCAGGGCTCTGGCTATTACTGCTGTCTAAAGCTGTGTTGCACAGCATTGACGTACGCACATTCACTTGGAGCAGACGATATTTTCAACATGTAGATTTTTTTTTTTTGTGTATTGCAAGCATGCACACAGAGACAGCAAAAGCACAGCTAGTGTATGCGCTCAGCCAGAATCTGTGCTTAAGTCTGAAAGATGTTAATTATCACAAAGGAGCAAGGAGGAAAAAAAAAAACAACAAACCAACCCAAAATAAATGACACCCTCCTTTATGATCCCCACATGTATTGTTCGTTTTCATCTAACAGGCTGGGTTTTTCTGAAACACAGCTGTATGCTACTGAGAATATAGACCCTTACCTGTTAGCCCAGCCTTTCTTCTCCACAATTTAAAGAAATATTTAGTCAAATCATTTACTTCAAAGCACATTATAATCTTTTATTTCTGAAATCTGTATTGAACTCCTCATCCAGAAATGCATTTTTAAAAACATGGCATAGAAATGATATGCCATACTACCAATTTAGATAAAAGTCATACAAAACCATACGAAGGTTAATTTCACTGATATTAACTCAGTTCTGCCTTGGATAGCAGCAAAGCTGGAACTTCACCTCATTTTTAAAAGAGCACAAGAGGTTTCCCACACTTCCAAAAAAATCAGAGCAGTGCCCTAGAGGAGGGAAAATGGGGTCAGTACTCTTGCAGCACATCCTGAAGTGAAGCTGCAAGAGATTATCACCATCATTAGAAGCAAGTGCAGCCTGCATCTATCCAACAAGCTTCCTCACCCTTTAAAGGCACCTTGGGCTTACTATTTGCCAAAAAAGTGATACTTATAAACTTCCTAAGCCCACCTGAGCATCTTAACAGTAAGATGGATTTACCTCCAAATTAATTAACAAAATCTTTCTATATGGGCATGGTTTCAAAAAAGGGGAGTAAATATTAAGAGGATGGACCAGTAGATGGTAAATCAGATCAAAGAGCCAAGTATCCTCTTTCAGACAGGTGTCCAAGAAGGTGTTTGCACTTACACACAGAACTGATGAATTATCAGTATCAGTACATGGTGATATGCTCTACCGGTACTTGCTAAACCAGAGGTATTTTTTATTACATGTGCTAAGGTTTTTGGTTTGTTTTCGTTTTTTTCTTTCCTCCTCCTGTGCAGGCCTAAAGATATTTTTTCAGAACTTGTTTGAGTTCCTGTTAGTTTCCAGCCTCCACACTCTCCTTCAGGAGAGAATTCTACAGTGCAACTACTTGTGAACTACTTGTGGTAACAGAAGCATCTTATTTCGTGCATTTTAAAAAAAAAAAAAAAAAAAAAAAAATCAAAACCCCACAACCCCAAAAACCCTGTCACCTGATGCCTGCTGGACCTTGGACTAGAGGATTACACCGTGCAGCCAACTGAGCACTTTGGTTCAGACTGCCAGACAAGTTTTTTTTTTAATCTGATCCTAAATTGCCTCAGGAACAGAGAGTGCTGTACGCCTCTGTTGTTTCAAAACACATACGGCTACAGCCAAAATACAGATTTAGCCTTTATGTTGAGAAATGTTAAATCCAGAGGAGGATTTCCTATTGTGCAGTCTACAGCTGTGAGCTCAAGCATCCCACAACGAGACGCAGCATGTGTGCAGTCCGCAGCTCCAACATGAACCCAGCTCATGTCCTGGTCAGTGAAAAAAATTCCTAGCTATCCTGTAACTGCCACATGATTATATCTGTCACAAATACCGAGCCGCGCAGGAGAAAATCTGGGGCTGGAAACTTGAACTATTATTCAGAACTTGAGACAACAAGATATGTTTCTAATTATTTTACTGTTCAAATGAACTTTTTTCCTGTAGAAACCTGTCTATGGCAAATAAATTGGAAACAAATCTGAAGTTATATCCTTGCACATCTGTGAGGTAAGTCAGCCACTGCAAGTCTGTTCTCACAGCCTGAAAAATGAGAGCACATAAAACCACTGCAATCTCAGGTGAGATGAGGTGATCTCTGATGAAGGACCAATTGGATTATTATAAACAACTTGAAGTTAAGATTAGGCCTTTTCTTGAAACACCACTACAAATGCGAGTTACTGGGCTCAGTGTGGGGATATCTGGGCAAGTACTCTATGGTTAGTAGCATAGTGGAAGTCAGGCTAAGTTGTCCAATTACTTTTTGGAAATAACAACCCTTCTGTAATTACTGCTGTACTTAAATGCATATATACTTGCTGATCAATACAGGTGTCTTGTGGCCTAAATGAAAAGCACTTCATGATTAGAAGGATAAGAGCTATATTAGCTTTGTGAAGAGGGCAAACAAAATTGTTTAAATCCTCATAATTTCTCTGGCCACAAAAGTGACAGACCCCAACATATTCCAATACTTGACTGTTCCAGCTGTGAAAACAAACCTTTCAAAGTTCCCAACCAGCAGGCTTTCACATTTCTGGGAAATGAAACACTACTAGTTGTTTTATTTATGGTATCTTCGCTTTATGACAGTTAATGAGCTGTAATTTTATAAAAGAGAACAAAAACAATACTTCGTGCCATCACAAATAGCCATCAGCATTATTTATTGCAGATGTTTTAATCTATTGTGGTAATAATGAAACATTCATTATTTTGCTACCCTGAGCAATCTGTGAGAAATTTAAAATGACAAAAGCTCCCCCCTTCTCTTTCCCCCCTGAAGCCTTTGCTCCTTTCCAGAAGGTTCTGTTGTGGAAGGGATAATGATGCACTTGGTAAAAAGCATAGCCGAGGAAACAGCAAACGTACAGAAATAGTTTCACGATGAAGTTTAATCAATGCCTTCTGCAGAATGCGACTGTTTTGTAGACAAGCAGGACATTATAGGCAGGATTAAACATTGAATATTAAGTCCTTGACTTGATAATATTCATGTAAAAGACAGTTTCACAGTATTTAGTCAGTGGTTTTAGTATTGCAACTTGAAGATGTACAAAGGAAAGTTGAAGACCAACGATTCAGATGCCTCCAGCCTCTGTTCTCATTAGGAACTACCATGGCTGTTCAATGATCTTATCAAAGCCAAGTAGACAGTTTTACACATGCAAGAAATCACCTGCCAGAGGTGGCCGTAAGTACAGAGAACAGTATATTGACCCAGTTTCTCCAAGCTTAGCCAACAGCTCTGCATCTATGATCTGCCTTGTGTCAGCAAAGGTAGTGCTGGAACCTGCAAAAACACAAGTTCTTCATGCTGATTCTTTGGCTTCCCATCTAGTAAGCAGCGATGGAGAGAAATCTGGGATGACTTAACCACTTGAGCTGCATCAACTTCCACACAAAATCACCAGAGGCAAACAAAACCAAACCCAACCCAACCCAATCCCTGTAGGCTCCCGGGACCAAGTTTTTGGTTCATGTTCCAGTGAACGTTTCACATCCCCCCTTCTATTTCTCCATTAGCTCAACTATTGACTAACACAGCTCCACTCGCCTGGTAAAACAAGTAGACAACTTAATTTATAGCAGGTTTACATCTGTCAGGCAAGTAACAAGACAATCATTCACAAGGCTCTATACCTAAGAAAACAGGCAATTACTCAGCCATCTGAAAAAAGACAAAAAAGCAAAAAATTTGTAGTGTGGTGAGCTCATGTTCCAGCGGTTGACTTTCTGCAATAACACTAAGGAGCAGGGAGCCCAACTTCCACAGTTCTCCAGCACTTGCCAGCATTGTAGTTTCACTTAAAGTCAAGTTTAATCACAGCAGAAATAGTGAATGCAGAAAATGGGGATGTGTTGAGAAAGAAGACGTATAGCCTAGCTGAAGCTGTTCTGAGCTCACCATTACAATCTTATTGTAATAATCCAGTCATAAGGAAACAAGTAACTTGTCTTTATCACAGCTAAAACCTAACTCTTCAAAGATTACTGCATGTATTGCTTATTCCAATTTCACTGAAAATAACTCTTCTGTTACAGCTGCAAGAACGCACCACTTGTGCTCATAGGATGCAGCAGCTTACATTCAGCTCCTTGCTCAGGCCACTCAGAGGAACACCCAGCAAACAGCAGCTCCTTGACTGTGTGCCCCAGACCTACGTCTTGTACATATTAACCTTGGCCAGAATGTCTGAAAGCACTAGATAAAGTCCAATCCTTTTGTGCCTGCATTCCTACCTTAATCCTTAATTTCCACTCCTCATATCAACCAGACAGTGCAAGGGGAGCACTACCTACCAGGGATCTTGCCCTTCATCACAGTTCATCAGAAAGGGTCTTTAATTCCCAAAGAATTCACTTAGTTTTCAGTACTAAAGAAAGCAAAATCAAGTCTTGTGAAAGGAGGCTGCAGCAACAGAAGATCATGTTATCTTAAGAAGTGATCCCTATATTCTCTTAATTGCTTCTGCAGCAACTATAGATAGAATTTAACTGTGAACCCTGCTCATCGGTAAAGTGACAATTAAAGCCAGCGTTGTTATAGTCGAACTGCATTGAGTTTCTTCAAGGATTTTCAAGGATACCAGGTACTATTTCACACACTTTCACCCTAGCCATAGCAGAGGTAGTATCTTGGGATAGGCTAGCCCATTTATCTCCAAGTGCATTAAAATCCATAATCACCTAGCAACTTTCATTGCTGCATTTTCCACGTCAAGCCAAGTCTCAGGTATGTCCTTAAATTCGTTCAGTCCTTATCTGCCTCCACAATAGCAGTATCTTCACAGCTCTCAGTTTCCCCTTTGAATTAGCTCTGTGATGCTATCTGCTTCAGAAAGATACGGTCTCTGTAGTTTAAGATTTCACAAAAGTAACATAAAAACTTGGTAATATTTATGTTAAGGCAGAGATCTAGGCCTTGATGTTTGATTTACAGCTTCCTAGAACTTATTTGCCAGAAGCCAAGAGATCTGTCTCAGTTTTAAACATGTTATTTGCATAGAGGTTTTTCACAGACTCTTTTCAGCAGGTGTGCTTTCAAGTGTAAAACAAGGTAAACGCTGCTGACAATTGTCACCAATGGAAGGAGATTCCCTCCCCCAACCAAATTAAACTCTTCAAGAGAGTTAATTGCATTGCTAATGGGCTCAAAAGACAAAGTAGCATTCAAAAGGGACCTTAAAGTAACCACCATGATGCAGAATATGTAAACAGCCCTCACTGCCCGTTTTACTTGAGGCAAACTGGTAGATAGGCTAGCGATGTTTGCAAATGTTATGAGCAGTTTTCTTTTTTTTATTCATTTACTTTAAGCCAAAGAACCTGTGCTCCCACAGGTGAGCTAATCCCATAGAGCAGGAAGATGAAATACTTAGTTTCAATAGAGACTTTTCACCTGTGTGATCTGTTGATAGACATAAACAGAATGTTGATACATTAAAGCTGCTAGAGGCATACAGATAGCCAGGAACAAAGTTCCGACAGCATTAAAGATACGTCAGAATTAAATGGCACTGTGCCCCGTAGACATACTGCGATTTGCTTTGCAAACTGGTAAGAAACGCAATTTCAGAACTGTTATTTTGAACTTCAGTGCTCAAACCCTTAGCTAAACACATGCACTGCAAAAACATCACACTGTATGCAAAAGGACCACTACAGCCCAAAAAAAAGCCAGCAAGCCAGGTGGTAACTGTGCCACACACACCGCAGAACAGCAGTATTACCACACACACAAAGTGTGGTTCCTAAGGATGAAGGCTGAGTCACTGCCAAGTGCCCCTCAGACATACGAGGGGCCATCTCATGCTTCACAAGACTCTAATGACCATTTAGAGATGCTTTTTAAGACAGCAGCTGTTGACATCAAAAATAAAACGAACAAACAAAAAAAATCCCAACATACAAAATACCAGCAGATAATCCTAAACTGCTGTTCAGAGAGGTAATTGCTAAAGAGATCCTTAGTCATCTTCACATAGAAACTTCATGCCCAAACCAATTACCTGCCAATATGTCTCAGCTGGAAAACAAGCCTGAAGGAATAGCAGTTTTGTGACAACATTTCCTTGAACTTTTTTAAAGAATGGTTTTGTACAAAGGATAATGGAGGATTTTCCAGCACAATAAGGATTGCTGTTCCCACAGTTTCAGAATATTAGCAACCTAATACACCATGCATTATCATTTAAGAATTCTTAGTACAAGTATTAATTGCATTTATATAGCACATTAAAAAAATAATCAGGAATACATTACATTAGACAGTTCTTAAGTTAAATGCAATTACTATTTACCCACTTTACAGCTAATGGCAAGATACAACTTTGTTCTTCACTGAACCATATGCAGCTTATTCAGCTAACAGGGCCACAATTTTATCTTTCAGACATAAAAAATCATCAAGTACACTTCAATCCCTTGTAATCAAAAGGGTTCCTTTGCTTTTTAACAACCTTACTCACTTCAACAAGATCAACAAGACTCAAAATCTGTTAGATACCACTTTCCTAAAGCCCAGTGGGGAAAGTTTTGGAAAAGAGTTTACTCACTTTGATATTCTGGACTCAGTAGCAAGAAAAGATTTGACTCTAGATTGCCAAGATCAGAACTAGAGATACGACATATACCGTGTTAAACTGTCAGTCTCACCACACCTAGGGCCCTGCAACCCATGTAAGACTGCAGGAAAAAAAAAAACACAAACAAAAAAAACACCAAAAAACAAACGGTGCGGGGGGAAACTCCAAAACAGTCCATCAGTCCATGAGGTAAGCTTTAACCACAGAAGTCTGAACAACACAGAGAAAATCATTAAAAACTGTAATGGAAAAAAAAATATATATATTTTAGCTTTGTCTTCCTATACCAATTTAGGCTACCAACTCAAGGCCAAAGCCCACCATACTATTTTCCTCAAAGAAAACTACTTGGGCAACCTGTTCCCATCTTAGTCTTTTCTTCTCCCTGCCCTTTGAAGGGTACACATATTAAGGTTTGCTCCTTCTTGTATTTTTTCATCTGTTTCCCAGTGCAGTTCAGCAGGAACCTCTCCAGACTGAATTGCAAGTATCCACCAGCTAAACAGGGGTTACAGGACTTAAGAAAAAACCTGCTCAAGACCAAACCAAGTTCAGACTGGAAAGCCAGTAGTGAAAGCCACCAAGCCAAAAAGCAATACAGAGTATTTTCATAACAGAAGATATCCCCATGTTTTACAAAACAATTCTGTAACACATACCTTCACCTCCCACATTATTCTTAAGTCTTCTTTTCAACAAGACCAGGCTGCTTATGGGCTGTTGCCTTTGATCCCACTCTTTTTTAAAGGTGGGCCAGATCCACAGCTGGTACAAATCAATCTCATCACTAAATTGATTTCTGCCAGCTAAGGAAGGGGCCTCTTTTTACTCTGTACCTTTGAGTACACTCCATCTACTCTGTCATTTGTCATCTCATACGCAGGAGACCTAGTCCAGAAATGGTTATGTTTCTGATAGACAGCTACTCTCCTTACTGTAAATGGCACCTGACTTCGCACATTTGCCCATTGAACCCTTGAAAATAAAAACAATTTAAAGATCTGTGACAATATGTTAAATAGTTATTGAAATAGGATGCAAGTTTTGAGTATGACAAGTAGGGGTTTATTACTTCAGTCTAAGGGTATTCTTACACTTATTTCTCTCCA
The DNA here is from genome assembly GCF_013368605.1 of Nyctibius grandis. Classification (NCBI taxonomy): domain Eukaryota; kingdom Metazoa; phylum Chordata; class Aves; order Nyctibiiformes; family Nyctibiidae; genus Nyctibius; species Nyctibius grandis. The sequence goes on along the minus strand of NC_090659.1, from coordinate 9,894,079 downwards.
TAGATGGACTCAAGATAATACATAGCAGAGAGTCAAAACACCTGGCCAGTTTAACAGCACTCTCTCATTCTCCTTCATAAATAGGCATACACAAACTCTCTACTCATTTAAACCCAATAACCTGTACAGACAGACAGCTGACTACCCCAAAGCATGAAAATTCCTGAACTGTTCCTTTCCTCATCACCTTGCTTTGGGTCTTGACGATCATATGAATCCTGTTGTATACAAAACTCATCTAAAAAGTGCAAGTACTCTTTGAAGATCAGTACCTACTCATACTCATCTCACTAAATTCACTGCTTGCATTTCCCATGAGGTGAGAACACAGTGAGCTGTTTTCTGCAGTAGGATTCTAGAAGGCTTTTTGTCTCAGATGTCAAAATGCAACTGTCTAAATAAATATTCTGTACAAAGTGAGATTTATACTGTAACTTTATACTACACATGAATAACTACATTAAAAGAATTAATGCATGAACGGAGCTTTTCTACATTATTTTGATCATCCTTCTGAAATTCAAACTCATAACCTATGCACGCACATGTTGCAAATTAAGCAAAATTTCTTGTCACCGGTGAAGCACGAAGAGTTGATTTCAAATCATCAGAATAACAATTGTAGCTGACAGTTATGTAGCTTGAATGGCGCAGGTCCAAGTTGAAATCTTTTCTCACAGTTTCCGAATTAAGAACTTTTGGGGGGCTTTTACATAAGCATTTTACTATAAAGCTAAACCACTAAGGCTGAGGGCAAAAGAAAAAAAACTTTCTCACAGTAATGAAAGTATCTTATTGAAGTAAATGTCTTGCATTCTACAGTATATTATTCCAAGAATCTTAAAGTTCTTAATACTCTTTAAATAATTCACAACACTCCTTTCAGTCTCATCTCTGTACTTTCTAACTCTTAAATGAATTTGTTAGTTGCCAGAAATGTATGAATACTATTGATAAGAACAAAAGTAGCAGTCTAGAGGCAAAACTGAACAACTGTTCCCTTTTAGTGGCTTTTTTCCAAGAACCAATAACTTTTTTGAACTTACACCACTAAGGTCCTGATATTTTTTTTTCATGCTGCCACCCCACATGAAAGTGATTGCTTTTCATTAAGCAAAAATGCCTCTATCCATTTTGAGTGAAAGAACTATTTTTCTGTGTTAGTAAGCACACAAGTATGTTTCTTTTGAATAACTGGAGCAGGTGTAGCCTGGAAGATAAAATCTACCATAGCCATATGTTTCAGGAAATAGTTGTGCCCACCTGCCTCTGGAAGGTACTGGTTCCGTTGCTATATGAATACATGGAAATTATGCACTAAATACACAAAATATGCTTCTTGCCCTGAACTTGGAAATTCTATCTCAAGAATGTGCTGTGTGAGGGTGTAGGGATAATTAGACTGTACAAGTGAAATGTTAAGTTAGATATTTGCATTTTTCTGAGCGGACAAAAAACACTTGGGTTACCATAGGCTTATTGCAGATGCTGTAGCACAAGGCATGAAAGGGCTGAAGAAGTGCAAAAAGTTTGCAGAAGTTTTTAAAAAACACAGAACTGATACGGAACGAGCCACAGCGATTTTGTCAGGCATTGACACTGACACAAGGGACTAAGAAAAGAGTACATTTTGAAAAAATAAATAATCTAATGATGACTTATTCTATGAATGCTCCCCCTCTTCAGGACTGCAGCCTGAGTCTGTAAAAACTGTACTGAAGTACTGTAGGAACAACACAGTGGCAAGCAAAGAGCGTGAACACAACTTTATGAATATGCACAAAGCATAAAAAGTGTTGTATGATCAAAGGCAGTTGGATAATGCAAATGCTAACTAAATGTTGGATTTTTAATCTGAATTCTGGCATTTTCTGAGAATGCTCATCAATGATTACATTAGTAGCATTTTGAGTATTCGAGCACGAAATCACATTCAGTGTAGTTGGCAGCTTCAGTGTATTCGTTGGTAATTTATAATTTTACTTCAAATGCTAGCCTTCTGAAATAGGTATAACTCAGCTTCAAGGCAGTGACATTTTCATTTGAAATATCGTACCTGTATGAATACAACATATCCCCCAAGAGCTCTACAGATAATCAGCAACACACTGTCTGGCTGAACACAGCTGGCATTGTTTATGTTCCCCATCTCTGGGTATACATATAGGAGACTTGGGCCTTTAGGCTCTGTTTTCCTTTGCCTGTATAAGATCAAAACTCAGGTGAGTAACTATAACAGTTCGACTCCAAGGAAATAGTGGAATTAAGTGTCACATCAGGTAAACTTGGTGTCAGACTGGCTAAACTGGGGAGGTTAAGGAGGCATTTTTCCTAAACAGAACCAAAGATATTGTAACAAGGTATTGCTTAAAGCAGCTGTAACACTTCTCTGCTGAATGAGATATTTCTATCCTGCCTTCCACTGAGGCCAGCTAATCTCATGAGTGATACAAAACATGTCACAGAAGAACCTGGAATCTGTGTTTCACTGGTAACAGTGACATTGACCTTACCAACTCCTAACAAAACAATTTTCTATTGCGCTGATATAATGGTGTAAACTGAGCTGTTATGCCCATTTCCTGTTCGTAGGAAAACTCAGTTGCTATAACACGCAACTAGATTGCTCTCACAGCTAAAAAATCAAGTATACTATGGAAGCTTCTGAGAAAAACATAGACAGCTGCACAGGCTGATGTCACATCTCGAAATTTCATGCAGATCTATTATTACTTTATCTATATTTGTCTAATTCTTTCTAAACTGGAGAGGTTTAACCCTAAAATTTAGCATAGCGTGTTTTGAAATATATGTATACAGGTCTTCTGTAACCAACTAATGGGAAGTTTCTTTCTGCTTCTTTTTATTCCAGAACCTCATTTCATCAGACTAAGGGAACCTAGTTTATAGCTCGTGACTTCTTTTATCTAGGGAAAGTAACAATTATCCAAGTGCCAAGTAAACACTTCTGGTATATGTGAGGGACATATCTGCTGCTGTGTATGCTTTACAAGTACTATAAATTTGTTTTCAAACTCTGTCATAAAAAAATTCATCCCTTTGGTAATTACTCAACCACTGCGCAGGTTTTACTTGGCAGAGTACTTACCATCAGATTCTACTTTTTTAATACTTCCTTCTCTCTATAAGTGATGGAGACTGCTGTGTGTAATCTTAAGCCTCTTGCTTAGTGAGTAATATCATATAAATGTAAAGCAGGGCTTTTTATAAGAGCAGACAGACTCAGATTTTCTAATATTGTCTCCGTGCACTGTTGTGTAATTGAGATCTTCAGCTTCACATGTCAATGAGATGATTGATCTGACTGTTAAGCATCCAGTTCCCTAAGAAACATGCTTTATTACATGTTTTCTCTGTTGCTGAGACTCCTTTTCCTGGCTGCTTTGGAATTATGTGTCCCTAGATATGTTCTTGGCTCCTAAGACATTTTCTGTTTTATTGAGGACCCCAAGCCCTTAGTGGAGATGTGTTGTCCAAAAATGTTGTTGCACTTTGAGTGGTCCAAAGGCAAACTTCAGCTTAATGAGGTTAATTTCCCTAGGCTCCCCTTACCGCCTCCTTCAAAGGAAACTCTCTGCTGCGAAGCTTTGGGATAGCTAGGCTAAATTCAGCCTTCACAGAAATACCACCCTTATTTAGTTACTACCTTAATTGACTTACTTATACATCTGGTTCCTTGGACTCCAAATAAAATCTTAAATCATTTAATTTTGCTATAGCCCAGAGAGAACACATTTTCCTCCATCACAAAAAAGCTGCTGTAGATTTTTCGGAGCTGCTTAAGTCCTGAAATTACAACTTCAATTTTTATTCTCTTGCTTATCTTCATTGTCATGAGCTGCTATCTTTGTGAGAAAAACTAGGTACTGAAAACCATTCTCGCACAGTGGTACAGAACATGCTGCTATATATATGCACTAGATTATGTATAACTTTTGCTGGAATCTGTGCCAAAAGAGTTTTATCAACAAAGAAATGCTTAAGCTAATCCAGAATTACATCTGCTTTCTACCTCTGCTGCAATGTCCTCAAAAGACCACATATGCCCAGATATTTCTGGATTGACCCTATTTCCCTAGCTGTTCATAACATATGGCAACACTGTCAGTAACCATCACAAAATATATCTAGAGCCAAAAACATACACAAGAGAATACCCATATATAGACTTTGCACTGTATGACATATCAATATGTCTTTTTTTTTTTTTTTAGAAACACCATGTTCTCATGAGCTTAGAACTACAAGACAAGAATCTGTAAAACTACTAATTTTCTGTGTGGCTTTTGCAAATTCTCACATACACTTTGTCTATCATTGACTTCATCCATGATGTAAAGACAGCAAACAGTACTACTTATAGCACCTGGTAGTGATGTGAAGAAAATGGATCAATTAATGTTTTTAGATGCTACAATTGCTGCAAGGTTGCTAGATTATATTTCTTGGGCTGGGGCTACTTCAGAAAAAAAATGCTTTTGATAAATACCATCCCAAAAGGCTGAATCCCAGGATGAACTCACTCTTTAAATCGCCTTTTGATGCAGCACTATTAGGTGACCATTGATGATTCCTGTAGTTAAATTAAGTAGTGACAATGAGTTAGAAAGGGAAAATTGGTTAAATCTGATGGTACACATTTTCACAGAGCAGAAGGTGCTGCAGCTGCAGAAGGAAAGGGGGAGAACTTCTCAAAGAATCTGTCAGAAAACAAATCAATAGCATTTGTTGTTCTCTAGCTACAGCATGAATCCCCAAAAAGTAAGATATGGTATAGACTGAAGCATCTACAGCAACAGAATGATGGATAGTACTTACAACATATGATAATAGATTGAAAATGTATTAAAAGTCAGAGATGCAACCTTACCAGACTCACAGTTTAAGATTTTAATATTTAAGATAAAAAAAAAAAAAAAAAGAAGGTGTGAACTTTATAATCTGGGTGGGATAAAATGCCTGTCAAAGGTTTGCTTTAGCACCTGCCTCATCATTTTCATATTTCTCTAACAGTTCATAGGAAAAGAGTTTCTGAAATACAACAGACACTCCTGGGAGACAATCTGACGAAACAGGCTAAAGTCTGCATCCTCCAGCACAATAGCATCATTGCTTCTCAGCCTACAATTTGCACATTATCTGGGAGGTGCTTATGTACACAGACTATCAGATGTCCAATTAAAGCTTAAAGGTGCTGCATATAAAATGCAAACTAAAATGTTTACAGTCATTAAAAAGAAGACGTTAATGTCGTAGTGTTACACGAAACTAAGCAGGCTTTGCTAAAAAAAACAAACACTACTATTCAGGGCCATGTGATTTTTAAATCAAATTTCGAATATAAAACCATTAGTAGCTGACATGTAAAACTGTAATATTCCCAACGGTCTTTAAGAAAAAAGAAAAGCTAAGCCAGTGAGACGCTATTTTCAAGAAAGCATGTAGTTAGATTCTTCTTACGTTGCTGAACACACACAAAAAGGAAAAAAGTATCTTTATTGGTACCTGAACATTAACAAATCACATCAACAGATGTTAAAGCAGCCAGAAATTGCTTGTGAGAAAAATATTATCTTTGGATATTGTTATAAAGGGACAACTGGTGTTAAGAAAGAAAGAGAGTATATCTGTAAAATTATACTGAAAGCACGAGAAACAACATAAAAAGTGGAATAGGTATTTCCTAGTTTCTGTGGTTTTGTTGCTTTGTTTTGTGTTTGTTCTTTTTAATGAGGACATACACACAGACTGTATAGTAGACAGAGTAAGTTAAAAAGACATTATTTTAAGCAATATCTAAACCACCAAGTGTAAAACTCACATCTTGTTACAATGTCCTGTAACCTACTCTGTTTTTATTCCTAATGTTACATGTTGGCTTCTCTTTACACAAAACAGTAGTCTTTCTCCATTAACAATACACAGGCCCCATCTGTTTCTCATTAAATACTTTACTTTTTCTGTAGTGCATTGTGTTTCTGTTGCAGAAATCTCCCCGAGAAAAACAGGTTTAATAACTAAGGATTTAGGTAAATTCTCGAAGCCTCCTCAGCTCTGATTCAGCACGTAGAATAAGAAGGGTCAGCAGCTAGGGGACATTTCCATCTCACTCTTTCTGTCCATGTGTCTCGTCACCCTGCAGTAGCAAAGATACCCAAGGTAGCCCCGAAACATGAAGGGGCTTTCTCTGCCCACTATGTGACAACCAAGAATTGTTTGGGGAGAGCAAGAATGAAGGGATGAAAGAGAGTAAGACCTCAAAAAGGTAGCTCCTCTCAGTAAAGCCTGCTAAGGAGAAAATGCAAATAAAAACAGAGGGAACAAAAGCAAGTCCATTTTCTGGACTGCAATAGATCAGAGGAAACATTCCACAGGGGTAATTTCCCAGCCTGACAATTCAGTTCGTTGGGTAGGCTGAAACATATAAAAACTTTGATGAAAGGCAGTGTAATTGAGAGCAGCAAACTGACTGATTCTGAACATATGTAAAAGAATAGTAAATAAATGTATTTTTCTGTAGCGCTATGTTTTTCAGCTCAAGTCATCACAGACAGATTTTTCACACAAAGATTCATTACACAGTATATATGTTTTAATTTTTGTAGATTTTTGTAATTCATGCAATTTTCACATTAATTACTCAAATACAGACTTTTAGCATGTTATGAGTGGTCAGTGCCTTCCTCCACTCAAGTATGTGGCTCACAAATGAAAAAAGGTTTTGTTCTATTTTGCCAAAATCCCTACGGAGCCCCGCAGCCTGGAGTTTCTCAGAGACACTAAGCTCTTACATGTAGCATGAAAACAGGAGGCTGGGTAGGAGACAGAGACCCTGTGAGCATCCTTTCTGCAGGAAAAGTTGGTGCCAAGGACAGAGGTTTGTGCTACAAATAGACAGAAAGGGAGAGGAAGGAATTAAAAATATTCATGTGCCTTTAAAGATACTAAAAACATGCGATGAGAAACACACATCTATAGGCTTCATTATTTCTGCTGTACATGAATTTCCTAATTTTTTGTATTGTTTTTGTTTTATATCATATTCAGTCTTGAGTACAAACACACTGATTTTCCAAGCACTCTGCAGGGCACAAATAACGTTTCATGGCATTTTGCCTTAGTTGTTTTGTATCACAGAAAAAAAAAATGATGTTGTGTCACAGTACCAAGTAAAACTAGTTATGACAAATAAATGATCTCATGCATTCTTTCATTGTCTAAGAAGTAATCCTGTTTTTTTATAAATATATTCCCTGTAAATATAGGCAATACACTTCTGAAGAACAAACTCTGCATATGCATTGTTAAATCTATGTTCATTCATATTTGCATAAAGTTTCTTTAGGTAGTATGTGACTAGTCCCTGAACTAACATACTACAGTTTCTGGTGCCTAATTGGATTGCAAACTTTTAAAGAGAATGAGAACAGTTGAAATACTTGTCATTTATTACTTGCAAGAATGCAAATATGGGTATTTATACAAAGAACAGCCATTCCCTAGTAATTTGTGAACAAACCCAGTTTAAAAGGGTGTTTGCATAAAGTAAGTAAATCACATCACTGATGGGGCCACTGAACAAACAGCCATTTAGAAGATAAACTCAAGCTCACAAGCTCTTCTTCAGGATTTGTACCAACAGTTCAATAGAACAAGCAGAAGCAGCACACAAATTATGCTTTTTTTTATCTTCATATAAGTACTTCAAAATCATTTAAGGGCTCTCTTGAAATTGTGCAGTGTCTTACAGAAATGCAATCTCACAGCAGCTTCATTGACTATCTATCACATGGTACACTGTACATTGAAATTCAGTTCAATTCCATTCGAACTTATTAAAAGTCAAAAGTTCTGGGGCATCAAATGTTCCAAATTTTAATTACTCCAAAATCCTTATGATTTTATTAATCAATGCCATTTCACTTCAGTTTTTACTGTAAAATCTTATCGAGGCAATTTTAAAATAAAACAGTTCATTTTATCCTCGTAACTTAGACAAATTGAAGTTCTAAGTGAATTTATTTCTTGACATAAGAGGTCATTTCCCAGATCCTACAGACACTATGATGAAAGTGGGACACTGAAGTTAATACTACAGACTAAGTAGTGCATGATTTCCCATGATCATAAGCATGAAAGTTGTAAAATACAGGCATTCACACAACAATTGTTGGCTTTCTTAAAAATGAAGTGTATACAAAAAAGTAATAACATGTGCCACAAGAAGACACCATAGCATAAGCAATTCAACAATGATTTTTTTATATATTGAAACATTTCCTAAGTTCAATATTACCTCCAAGATCTGTGCTGTTCCCATCCCTGCCCCCTCAGGTGCCGTTATAATGAAAAGTACAGATGCGTATGGGAATAAATCCTCTTATTTTCCTTCCATAATATTTTTTGCTGCAGTTTTTGTATTTGTCAGAAATGATCATTTCTCCTCACTCTCCCCAAATCTGATTTCATTCATTTGAGCTGCGGTGGAGCAGAAACTACGCTACAAAACTCCCAGCTCCAAGACCCTTCTATGGGAAAGTAAAGACCAAAGCTTTGTCCAAGGAGATGTAAGCTCAGATAAAGCAAACACCACTCACAGAAATGAGAGTTTTGTTGTGGTCCTTGCTGGACCACTGTGACTTTTCTGGGCAACTCATTATGCCTCCTAATATGCCATAATCTTGTTTGGAGAAGCACTGCAGAGAATCTAAACAAATGCAAAGTTATTCTACCTTTTAAGATACCTTGGAGCAAAATGATTTTGAAATCTCAATACAGCAAATACAAGACTTTTAAAGCATAGCTAAACTGCCACACCTGAATGCTTTAGTGAAAATTCCTGTTAAGAGATGCAGAAACCAGTCATGTCCCCTTTAAATTAAAATCATATTTTTCAGCTTGGGTTATGCAATTTAAGTGTAACCCAATTAAATGAACATATATATTACATAATCACACGCCTTCTCAGAGTATTTTTTTATTAGTATTTTAACTATGATGTCTAAAAATAACCCAGCAAGAGAACACCTTTGAGTACTCTGTCAACTGACAGGCAAATATATAACATTAATAGCAATCGACAAAGAATCAATCAACTACAATTACATAACATTTTGGCTTTCTCCTTTCTCAGAAAGAAGGTGCTAGCTACCTCCCATGGCATCCAGCTCTGCATGATATCTGCGTTCTGGTACCAGAGAAATTTTTGCATCATGGATAGCAAAGCCAAATGGTATACAATTCAAATGGCATTGCTGTAAAATCTCTCTTGCCCAACAGTTGTTCCTAGTATGAATATTGCTCATATTTAAATAAAAGGAACAGTAAGGTCTAATCCAAACACCTTCTCTTAATTTCGAGGAGACTTGATTCAGATCCATAACTTTTAACACATTCCACAACTGATCTCACTAAACAATTCAGTATCACAATATCAATAGGATACAAAAACTAATTTACATCCTTGTTTTTCCTTTAGCCAAATATTAGCAATTTGCTAACATGCCCCCTGTCCTGAGAGAAGAAAGAAAGCAATTTGAATCCATAGTGTCTAATGGCTAACTACAGATGACATTAAATGATCCATTATACCTGTAAAACAATTTCCAAAAAATGTGGTACTCCTAAACTCCTATATCCTTGTGCAATTTACTCATCATGGCTAAATGCCATCCCAGACTGATTAACTTCAGTAATGCTTTTGTGAGACATTAATATCTATATCTCCACCTATTTCAGTTCTTCATAGAAAAAAACTCAGACTAAATACTCAGAATCACAAACTTCCAAACATCTGAAAATCATTGAATCAAAATGGAAAATACAGTATTTTTACTCTGGGAACTGGCTTTTTTCATAAAAGTTAGTACTTTAAAAGATACACAGATACATATTTTGGAAGACCTTTTTACTGAGCAAGAAGCATGCCTTGGAAAAATTTCAATCAACATATTTCAGGTCTTATTAGATTTGTGCCTCAGTTTCCACACCCATTAAATTAAAGGGCTCTTTTAGTCATTATTAGTCAATATGCTTAAATATTTATAAGCCATAGGATGTTATCTTTATGCATCACTTATGCCCACATTAACAGCCTGCTAGTTTGGGCTGTGTATCTTTTAGATGTAAATTACTTGCAAATGAATGAGGCAGTTCTCAGTTCCACTCAGTCCAGCACCTCTTTCCTTCATGCTGCTGATTTGGGGGACTGAATGAAGTGGCAGATTTATTGATATGTATGTTTGTACTCTAGGAAAAACAAATATTACTCAAGCTGCACATCAGCTTCCAGACAATATGACTGCCAGCATAATACCCATCCCAGGGATACCGACAGCCACCCCTACAAGTTCTGGTTGTTTTACGGACTTCCATCATATATATTTTCCAGTCATCCACACTATATATAGCTGAATTAAACTGAAAACATCAATTCAGTTTTCAGTACTCCTTCCCCTTTTTGTAATCTAGGTATTTCTAAAAGAAATAGCAAAAATTCACATGCATAATGATAATAGTATGTTGCCCATCAGGGGAATCCTTGCTTATAAATAGCTGGACAGCACTGAAGAATAATCTCAGCAAGAACTGAGTTGCCCTTTAAATGAAAATAATCATCTGGCTATTTCAATCCAGAAACTGTGTACGCAATAGGAAGTCTCACTCCCAAATATTATCATGACTCATCTACTTTCCTTTTCTAATACTAATGTTCTTTTCTCTTTTTAAGCGCAGCATGAAGTGCTGCACAAGCTGCAATGCTGCGTTAAACCCTCCTTTCTAAATCTGTAGATTTTAAACTGCAGTTACCCGTTATATATCCATAAAGTTATCCAGTATAATCACCGTGGTTACAAGGTTCCTTCACACAAACAGTAGACCTATAAAATTTTCTACCTTTATCTATGTTAACATTTGAAATAGCATGCAAAATGTTAAGACTATAAATAGAAAAGGCACAGCCGATTGTAGCCTGGAAGTCTTCCAACCGTCTGGGAAGAGAGGAGTTAATCAGCACAGGCAGTTCGGAAAGCTTGCGGTGAAATACAGGACTGTACTGCAGATGTGTGGAGCATACAGAAGGTGTGGCCCGTGCCGCCTGCATGGATATTTAAATACTTAAAATTATATGGCCTTAAGGTTATTATTAAAGAATAACCTCCCGGAGAGGAAGAATTACACAGCGAAATGAGGCCTAACACATTTCTTCAAACAGAGAGCCGAGAAGAAGAGAAGGAAAAGCCTGGGTTACTCACGATTCTTTTCACCTCTCCACCTTGACCCCGCTTTTATTCTAGGCGCGACGTCTGCAGCAGCAGTTATGTCTACTATCCCAAGCAGCAGCAGCACTGACAGCACAGCCATGCCAGGTAACAAAAAAAATAAATCACCTCTACCTGGAGTACTGGTACAGATGAATTAGAAGACTTTCCTTAGGAATGAATAATTGGAGTTAACAGCACTTACTCAGCAGAGGCAGAGAGAGATGTAAAATATTATTCCTACTAGAAGTGTTTATTAAAAATTGTATTTCCATTGCATTGCTTATTTCCTTCATCCAGGGAATGTAAAAACAGAACAGTTGTAAAGTCTTCCCCTAAGCAGGAGCCTCTAGCACTCAGACGCCGGAAGAGATGCTCTGGCAGCTTTCTGTGGTCCCTCAGAAGCCACCAGCTCCTCACCTGCCTCTGCCACCTCTCAGCCCTTCCCAATGATTATCAACATTCCCCACAGCACCCTAGGAGGGGACACAGCCGGGCTGAAACCGGAGGAGTTTCTTCTCCTTCACTTGCGTATTTCACTGCAGTTTCACAGAGCTGATGGCACAGAACATTTTAATGTTGACACTCAAAACTCATTACATTTATCAATGGGCGTAAAAACAAAGTTTATAAAGCTTATTTTCCTACCCACAAAGGGAGGCAAGGGAAGGGAAGAAAAGTAGGAAAATCTAGGATGAGAAAGAAAGGCTTAAAAAAGAAATTTTTTTTTAAACTGACAACTCTTTCTCTTAGTCAGCATTATTGTCTCCTATTTCTAGGGAAAATAATAGAAATAATACTACCTTCAGCCCAGGTTTCTGTGAGCAGACCCTGCATGAATGAACATTTCACTGTCAGTAAAAGAAGTTCCAAGAACTTATGTATATAACCTATGTTACCTAACAAACCTTCACCTTGCAGCCAGCCAGCCTCTGGGCAGCCCGTACCCTGGGCAAGCAGACCCCAGTGCTTGCAGCATTAACAGCAGTACTGTTGGAAGCTATTTAACTATCAGTGCCAGGGAGCTAGATCAGAAACTTTCCCATGTCAATCAAAACAGTCTCAAGGAAGAACTATAATAAAAATTATCCATTAACCCTTTCACCACAGTTACGAACTCACTCCATAACACCTGTGGAGGCCCAGGGAAGCTTCATCCTGAGAGCTGAAAAATCACTAAAATAAAGCCAGAGTGCCAATACATGTGACTCCTGTAGAATAAAATGACAGCAATGAAACCAAACCTCTTCATCAGGAACTTTCACTGAGATGAGAAGGCAGTCAGTCTCTCTCTGCCCAGACACAGTGCTGGGTCCGTATGTGGAAACCACCCCCTCCTGGTCATCTGCGTGGGGGGAACAACCGCATGGGGGCTGCTGGGGTCAGTCTGAAACTGAAGATTGCTTGTAATGTGTAACATGGGGGAGATTTGGCAGATCACCCGTTCTTTATGTCCTCTGCTGCAAATGCCTCACTTTTTGTACTGAATGTAGTTATCCCAAATTGAAATAAGAGCACATCTCCGTTCCTAATTTCTCCAACTGGTCTGAATGAAGAAACAGAGCATTCCTTTTAAAGGGCTTGTGGATAACGACTGTAATACTTATGGAAAACTTTCTGGTACAGTATCGCTGCTGTCATCTGAAATCTGACAACTTTAAGTAAACAGTTGACAATAGAGCATCAGTCCCATACCTGCCATCGGGCCTTTGCCTCTTAGCAAAAATAACTCCTATGGTAACATACAGCGTTAAAAGAAATGGTTAGGAATTTCAGATTGCCTTTTTTTTAAAGCACATTCTAACTGCATATCCTTCATCACCTGAACTTATGCCAGGGAAGCGTGTCAATACTACTCTCTTAAAGATGACTCATCGTGTTGCTGGTTATGTAAGAGACCTGAATGTACCAAATTGTTCACTGCACCAAAATACGGCACAGGAGGAAAAAACCTCAGTTAATATAAGGTGGTCCTTTAGGAGCACAGTAGCAGTAATGTGGAATGGTGTCATTTACTATGAATGCAGAAAAATTGCCTTTTCAAATGACAGCGGCATTTTTGAGCACCAAAACCAAAAGGCTTTGTGATCTTGCAGTTGGCAGTGCACTGTCTGAAGGATAAAAGATAAAGATTTTCAAGAAAAAAAAATAAAGGAAAGCCTGGAATTCAAGAATGAGCTACACAAAACAAATCCCAGCCAAAAACTTGAGCTGCCTCATGGAAAAAAACTCTGCCTTGTAGCTAGTGCTTGTTACCCTTTATTTGGTCCCATTGAGCTTTGTGCTGTGCAGAAGTAAAATGGTGCATCAGATTGTCGTTTCAGAGGTGTCTGCTGAGCTCTTGAGCCACACAGTTTTGTCTGGTACTCAATCTAACACAGAGTTAATGGAAAGGTTCAGAACTGTAGGCCAGAGAGCTCTTAATCTTACAAGACTAATGGAAGGGTACCTTTACAGACACAAAACCTGCATGGACATTTTTGCACAGGTTGCATCCATTTATTCTGTCACAGGAGAAGGAGTTGTTGCCTTCAGAAAAGCTGCCCCGTGTTCTGATGGATGTGAAGGGATGACCGAAGCAGCATCTCGTAAGTGACCATTTTTCTCTTCATTCACACCCAAAATGCAGTCAGTCAGGGAAAACTTATCACCAAAAAAGGTTTTATATCACCTTATCTAACAGACTGCCTCATGGTCAGTGTTGCTGGTTAGCAGGGTAGTGGACAATTGCTGCCGTAGAGGCAATGCTGGGCCACTGCCTTCCCCACTGGAGTAATAGCAAGTAAAAGCAAACTGATTAAGCATTCAGAGGTGTGAAGCCCAATAAAAGGTGGCCTGCTCCTATGTGATTCAGTGTTTTATAGCTCATTTAACTAGTTTCAGTTTCTGCTGTATAATTGCTGCTCATGTGAGTTCCTTAGCAATTTGAAAGCTTACCCAAAAGCAAAGTAATTAATTCTGGAATTAGCCATGTCAACAACTTTTTCAGAGATGCAGTGGACCACTTAAAGATGTTACACCAGGACCGGATGCCTTTCTGACTTATATGTCGCAGCTCAGTCAGAAGTTAAGGACTTGAAGATAAAATTACAAAATTAATTTATGGTCTGTGTTACACTAGTTCTATCTAGCCTTAATATATGTCATTCTCTAAAATCATCAGACATATTTAATTTCTTTTCTCCTCAGCTTTCATTATGCCCCAGCCTTTTAATTTTTGTTTTAGTGTGTCCTAAATAAAAGTCACTAGCAATTTACTGCACAGTTATTTCCATGGATCAGATATCTTCCATAGAGCTTTTTACCCACAAAGAGCAGAACTTTTTCTACAGTTCTCTCTCACTTCACTGGAGACTTCACCTTTACCTTTTTCTAAAGGGTAGCAGAGCTCTCTGCGGCATCTTGGCACGGCCTTCCAGGAAGGATTTGAAACAACTGCCCTCTCTTCTGCACAGGGATACTTCATTCACCGAGACATGATGAAAGCTACAGCCTCTCTCTCTGGAAGCCTGCAAGGCCGTGAGGTCAGCCCAGAAGTCCTTCTTCACTCTCCTCAAAGACAAAGCCACTTCCTGACACAGACATTTCTCTGTCACCTCTTCTGAAGAACCCACCACTGAATGTGTTGGAAATTGATGAACTGGGAGAGCGTTTTTTTCCCAGAGGTCACGCACTGCTTTAGTGCTGAGAGAGGACAGACTGATGAGGAAGAGCCTGGCCACCGTAGCACGGGCTCCTGAGTCATCCTCTCCTGAAAGTCACATTAGGACTGGATCAACTCATAAGTAAGGGCAACTGTTGCTCTCTCCTTGTCTTATCATGGAGGATAATGAGCTGCCCTTTAGGGTCCTTGGTTTTAAGGCATCTTTATCAAGTTTGCAAAACAAAACAGGTCTCTATTTCTGCAGTTCAAGCTGTACTCAAACTGCTGTCACAGAGAGTTCTTACATTGCCTTTGATGCATTTCTGCAACAGTCTCCCATTTCAGAAGAAAGACTAAATCTGGTGACTATCAGAGAGCCTCTGTGAGGCAGCCGTACAGAGACTTTAAGGCATGACAGGACAACTGTTACAGAACTCATTAAAGCTAAGAATTACCCCAGTTTTATTTTGCAGCCCCTATGACTCTAACAACTCTGGGGAGATCAACTCAGATGCTGCAATGCTTGCCATGAAAACAGTGCAACTCTGTGAAGCGAAGGGCACACTCACATAATTCAGCAGTGTGTGTGGGGACCAGACCTATGCACCATTTTAGCCCTGCAAGCTTGGGGAAATGGTAAAGTTCCCAGATCAGCTTGGTAGGGGTGTGTTTTGTTTTGCTTGTAATATAGAAATATTAAATACAACAACCAAACAAAGGATCCTGAGACTTTCTGTAGCTCTCGGAGGGTACAAAACATGCCTTACAATTTTTTTATCATCCAAATGCATAGAAGAAAAGAATATGCAAAATTTACGGTCCTACAAACATACCCTTTACTTTTTCTGTTTACTTATTGAACACCACCAGTGCACTCGGCACTGTATAAACATATAAGTTGACATTACCTCTCCCCTAAAGACTTTATGGTCTAGCACAACTATGTCTTAAAAGTCGTCACTTCTATGAGAGCACGTTTGTTTGTTTCTTAATTTCCTCATTTTTTAATTTAAATTCTCAACCATCACGTTATACATTTTGCTAGCATCTTTTAAGTTCTTGATGGTAGAGGAAAACAAATGTACTCTGCATAAATAGATACACACGTACAAATCTTTGAGTGCATGTACATGCATCTATGTATACACGCTCCTGCTAATAAACTCACAAACACATAAACAGAGCAAGAGTTGCACAATCAAAAAATCAGTTTTGATACATATTATTTAACCTTCGCTGAAGTAACATTTGATTAAATTATTCTTGGTTTGGGTCAACTGGTCTCACACATATACTCATTTATTGTATACAATTAACATGGAATAAAGGTCCTCTTAATGAAAACTTTAAAAGAGATGATCTGCTTTTTTGAGGGAAAAAATACAATTTTTCTTATCCATGTGCCTTATCAATTTGCCATCTATCCTCATGCCCTCAAAGTAACACAGATTTTTTTTAAGTGCAAGAGTCTGAGGCTATCAACTATAAAAGAAACTTCACATACAGAGATCAAAGAATATTACCAGACTTATTTTTTCCATCTGGCTGCAGAAGAGTAAGCATTAGACAACGTCTGTAAGGCTAAGTCAGCAACTACTGTGTCTTTTACACGAAATTCCACATTGCTGGCCTGACTAGTATGAGAAAAGCAAGAATTATGACTGTATTTTTTTCTTATCTCATAACCCAGAATTTTTTCTCTTTGTTTGCAACAGACACTTTAAGTCCATCAGGAAGAAAATGAAACAAAAACTGATCCACAAACATGTATTAGAGAAGGTTTTTTTTTGCAAGTAAAGTTCCTATGAGGTATCTCCAAACTTGCCCTCAGGCAAAAAAAAAAATCAGCCTTCCTAAGCTACCTAGACATCTGGGACATCATAACTGGCTAAAGTCTACATGAGAAAACATCTCTTAAGGGCTGTTATTGGAGCTGGAGGTGACTAACTTATCCTTCATATCATGGCATCCCAGGAGAGTTTATGTATTTATAGTCATTGTCTAAAAAAAAAAAAAAATAAAACAATGAGTAGCCAAATGGCTAAGGACCAGAAGAGCAGTACACTCCCACCCCAGATGAGGTAAGGTATCTGAGTGGTGCTGATGCTACCCTAGGTCACCAAGTCAAGTTCCTTCCTGTACCTTCTCCTTCTACAGCCACAAATAGCTCCTATGCAAAACGCAATTCAAAATTACTTCTTCTTTAAAAGCAAAAAGTACCAGCAGACTCTGAAACCCAACACACCGTTCAGTAAAGAAAGCATGACTTTCACAAAAGCATCACATCTTGATATCCCATGTTAGCCCTGGTACTAAATCTTCATTTCAGCAAAAAACCTGGGTACCTCTCAAGAGCTTTCAGGACCCATATGCCGAGCTTGTATTACAACATGGCATCTTGGTCTTCTACTGTTTTGACTCCAAACAAGTAGTCATAGCATGCTTTCTCATAATGATTATTTAGGATTTTTATGTGTGAGTGTAAAACTAACAGATCTACACAGCTCTATGTGAACTGATATTTCAGCACAGCCACTGTTTTATGTTAGCATAAATGAGGAACCGTATGAGCCGCAAGAATGTCTCCCAGATCATGTTGACAGCAAAATTTTATAAGATAATGCTGGTGCTTTTAACATCAAACTTATGGATTAAACATGTCCCAAACACATTTAATGCATGCAAGTCATTTATCATTATCTATTCTAACAAACTGGTAATCTTTATCCTATTAATTCAGGCATATGTAGCAGTTTTAACTGAGTGGGGGAGAATTATAAGGATATGTTCAGACAAAAATAAACACAAGAAAATGAAAATGAATATTGTTTAATGTAAAAATATGCCATCCTACTCAGCTCTCAAAATAAACTGCTAAACTGTGGTCGGCCTTCTGTGTTTCAAAAACTGATTGTTAGGCTAATCCATCAGGCCTAATTTGCATTTCTATATTTACTTTTTCTCACCCACTTAAAATATAACATTAGTGGGTTTCAAGCAGGCATTCAGAGATGTGGACATTTTATGATTGCATGATCAAAGACAAAGCCTGTCACATTTTTTCTTCTTTATTATTTATGTTTTTAAACTTTCTTCTCTTTTTGCTAATTGCTCTTTACCAAAATCTTATTTTCCTTTCCACCTAGCTCTGACTTCTTCATTCTCTCAGTGAACCTCTCTCTTTTTTCCAGCATACCCTTCGCTTATCGTTCTCACCTCCTTCTTCTGAACCCCCAGTTAACCAACCCCTACTCAGCACTGATACACCGCACAGAAGAGGTGCAAAGGAAAGGTAGTTGGGCTAAGAATTGTGCCAACAGGAGTGAATAACAGATGATGAGAAACCAAGGCGAAGGCGAGGGTGGCGTTATCTCAGCAGCTGATTTTGAGTAGATAACATGAGATAAAAATGCGATATGCCTTGTACGCTGGCCCTGTTGCACATTTCAGCTCAACATGCTAGAAACCAGAGGCGGCATATAAAAAACCCATGAAATTTACCCCAGAAGATGGAGACATTACTGGCATTCATTTTGTTCATTTAAGAAAAGAAATTGCTTTCTACACATGCATGCTGACTAGGGCATGATGCTGGAACACAAAATCAGCTTTTTTCCTGGGGTGGGTGGCATCAGAAGCATGGGGAACTATTTTGGCAGGAGGGCAGAGAAGAGGAACCGTAACAAAATGTGTAAAAGCAGGTATAATAGTCTGGATGCTTTTTTTCTACATCTGCCAACCCTATTCCAACATGAATTGCAATGTAGTGAGAGCATTACACTATCTTTATCCAAGCGGGTGAGGGCATTTCATCTGCAGTGCTTCCATACTCCTCAAAACACAAATGAAGGTCAACGTTTCACAGCCTAATAAAAAAAAAATGCCAGTTGAAGGTTGACTTTAACAGGCAATTACATTGGTGTTAATGAATGGAATTTTTTAAAAAAATATTTTTTCTTTTTTCCATTTTAGCTGGGAAAACTTAATTCTTTAATGTTGAATTTTGTTATTAGGAGACTAAGTAACTTATAATCATTTTAGCAATGATATGGCTTGTGTCCCAAGTGGTGCGAATAATTCACTGACCATAACAGAACTGTAGCAAACTGTGAGCATCTGGCCTCCTACTGCTTTGATCAACAGTTTCAAAGCCTATTTGAGAAAGATGGATGCTCACTCCTATTAAGAGAACAATGGGAACTGGGTTTCCGTGTACCCAGAGAGAAGGCAGTAATACAATTTTCAGCAGTCAATGGAACTTAGTGGTCTGACTTCTATTTGTCCCTTTGAAAATCTCCCCAGTGAGATTCTTTGGGTGAATTAGAGCTATGGGGTAATCTCCTAAATTGGAACAGAATCAATAAGCTAAATGAAAATATTTATCTTAAACTCTAATTTAAGCCCTGAGCTGATGGAATTTAAAATGTCGTATCCTTAATAGATGTATGGAAATAAAAAAAACTCACCACTAGCTAATATGTCATAAAGAGCATGGGGCTAAAATTACCATCTAAAATCTCATGCCAACTCTACATTCAAGTGAAATATAATACATATATGTTTTTCTATGGGTTGGGATATAGAAATACTCAGAACATAGGCCGCTGTGCCTGGCTTTTGTTTATATATCAAACTAAAAAATACTTTCTTAGCTGATTCAGGGCAGCATTTCACTTTAAGTTTCATGTGGTACTACCGTACACAGATGTGTTAATGGAAATCAGCCCGATGAAAAAAGTATGTGTTTTTAATGAGTTCCACACTTTCTAATCTAGAAAATCACCAGTATAATATATTGGTGTTTAGAATGATATCATAATAACTAAGACACGGGATAATAAACATTCCTAAGTATATGAGCTACTTGAAATTAATAACTTCAATAATAAAATCAATACTTTTCTCACAGTATTTAGTAACTGCTTTCAATATAAGCTCTGACTCAGTTAATGCACAGAAGCTTTTGTCATCTGTTAGATGAAATTTCTTATATGCCACCATAAGGCTTGCTTAAGAGTTGCGTTCATGGTATCATTTTTATCTGTCATAAAAAGAAGCATTATTTTGGGAAATCATTGAAAATATGCATGTGAAATAACAGTCATCAAGTGACTGTTTTAAAGATTATCAAATCACATTTTGGAGATATTTAATCCTGACCATTTTCCTTTGACAAAAAACGGAACACCCATAAAATGCAAATGCACCTTTCATTTGGTAGGAGTTTCTTATGGGAATAAAAAATTGTATGTTTAAGTGAAAGATGTGGCTTTAACAAAAACAGTGTGGCTGTAATAATCAAATTCTCCTTACTAATACCAGGATGAAACATGTCTAAATTCTGGTGTGGAAAAGATGAATTTTTGAGAGGCAGAGCTATGTGGTAATGTAATTTGCCAGCAGGCTTTACTTTTATTTTTACAGATAAGACAGATATATATAACACAAAAATAAGTAATAATCATCAAAATAAAATGAAAAAAACCCTCAACTTTAGTAAGGGAAGATGAGAGAGTGATTATCGTACTTTCTCATAAGATGGGAATGATGAGTATCACGTTTTGAAGTTATCAGTATAAATCCCTGTATATGACAATGAATGCAACCTGAATGCTGTAAAATGGTTTCAGTGCCTGCAGGTGTTGCTTCCCACAGAAAACCTAGTTCTTCTCTAATTAGTAAGTCTAGTCTATTCTTATTCTTCTCTTCTTTTTCCCTGATTGTTTGATTTTCCATGTTAGCTAAGTTAACACATTTGCTTCTCACTTACATGTGGACCTGTTGTCTGGTACATTTCACAGATTTCTGCTGTTGACAGCTATTCTAAGTGCATTCAGAGTTATTTTAAAGATGAAAGCTGTTAACATGACTTTCTCAGACAGGCCAGCTGAGACAATAGTTTCAAATTTATGGGAGTCTGTCAAAAACCCCATTTTTTAAAAAATTCAAAAGCACTCTCTTTTTTGTATTTTAATCGGATCTTAAAAATATCAGCAGTCATAGAAATACTGTTAACTTCCTAGATAAAACTACATTTTTAGCTATAAAAATTATATTACTATTAAGCATTAGCATAAAATTGAAGTATATTTGCCTATTTTATACCATAACATGGAAGATTTTCGAAAGGAGTAAAAATTAACCTCTAAAACTTACTGATTTTGTATACAGTGTATTTGCACTGCAGACTTCATATGGGAACAGTAGTCTGTAAATATGAAGCCTGCAGAACTATGCAGTATGACAGCCTGCCTGTGCCTTGCAAAGAAAGTACTACAGTCTTCTCAAACCAAAGACATGACCTTAGCAAAAATAAAGTCCAAGAGTGCCACAGAAGAGGTGAGTAAGTGCAAAGTATGAGTGGCAGTCCTTGGGACGGGTATGCACTCACGCAGGCTCCAGGTTGACACGGTGGCAGCAGGCGGTCTGATAGAAGCTCATACTGGAAAAAGTCTGAATATGCTTTTTTTGTGAGGCCCTGGAAGTAGGCAACAACTTTCCTGACTTACTCCCACTCCACATTTCCTTCTCTCCACCGCAGTCTGCTGCAATTCGGCTCAAAATGTCTAATACAAACCCAGAGGGCTGGCTTAAAGTTATTTTTTTTAATTTTAGATACAGTCAACATACATTGCATAAATGAATCTCAGCCTTGCTGTATGGGAACACCCTTAACATTCACGTTGGTTTTGTAGTGAACCTCTGCCTCTAAAATTGGGGTTTTTTTTCTATCATCTTCCATTAGCTTTTGCTATGCAGTGGGATTTTATTAATTACTTTAAGTTAAAAAAAAAAAAAATCTGTCAAAGAGAACCCACAGTCAACTCTGATGTAAACAAACTCCACAGAAATCAAAAGCATTTGGTTCACAAACTTCAGGGCAGATTTCGATCCCACATAAATCCCCATGACATCTGGAAACGAGGGAAGAGGGGAGAGAGAACCCTATAAGAACAGCACAGAGCTCATACCTTTGCTCGTCCTTGCTTTCATTCATCTTCCTTCTCATTCTCTCCTCCTCCTTTCCATTCCCTACACTTCTTCACAATACACACATGTAACTAGTCAGCTCAGACAAGTCACATGGCATCACTTCAGTTATGCCAATTGAGTTTATTTAAATAATTTAGTCATCTAACATAAAGTTGAATGGTTTATCAGACTACATATTTAGAGGATTTTTTTTTACAGAAAGAGTTGGCCTCAGCTGAATTAACAAACCTGCTCTCTTCATTCTAACTTTCTAGGGATTCTTTAATAATTTCCTCTCCTAATGTGATCGATGCAATGCATTTCTCTTTGGAGCAGTTCAAGTCTTTTTCATGGCTATATATCCCCTTACATATACATATATGCACAATATATATTAGGATATGTATTTGCTATTTGTTTATAGTAAGTAAATAGATGGAGAATAAAATGAAGCAAACACCTAACATCTTGTTTCGTGAGGTGATAGCTTCTCCTCTAACTAGCTGTTACACTTCATAGCAGGCACTGTAAGGCCACCTGTGGATCCACTACCATTTATCTCTAATTTAGCCTATTAGCCTTAACACTACATGACATAATTCTCTTACAACATATGTTGGCCGTTTCACTCTGTGAGGTCCATTTACTGAATATAAAGTGTTAGCACACAGCAAAACTGTGCAGCGTACACACAGAAATCCCCAGAGTAACTTTATATTTGAAATCCATGTTGCTGCTTGATTTGTTTTGAATTAGATATATTTTAAATTCATGATTCTGAGATGTATGTAATTGCTTCATACATTACCATGCTTATTGTGCTCATTATGTAAGGCAATGTAGACCAGAAATTAGGAACTGTAATTTGCTTTGTCACAGTTTAGAAAATGGTGTAAAAGAAAAAGAGAGGGAAAAACCCAAACAAAGAAACAAAACACCTGAAAGGAGAAGTAGGAAGAAAGTACTCATTTTTTTCTCAAAATCAGCAGGAGTTATAACCAAAGGACAACCTACTCAGTACTTAACAGAGTAATGAAACAGCCTATTAAATTTGCAGCTACAGGCAAATGTCTGAACTTTATTTCATGACTAACTCAAGCTCATCATATTGGCTTTTTAAAGTTAACCCCAAAGAAAGCCTGGGAAGCAATCACTTTTGAAAACTGTTTTTTAAAACGACGTTTAATGTTTTGTTTAATAAAATTAAGACTGTAGATGTCACTGTATCGACTGTTGTTAAAGCAAATACTTGTAATTATAAATGGCACCAATATAGCCAGATTAATTTTAAACAACTGAATTTTAACATGAAGAAAAAACAATTTTCATTGGTATTGGATTTAAATAATCAAACAAATCTAACAGCATTTGGACTCAGTATAGAGCCAGCTGAAATGAAGGCTAGGAAAAGTGACTGTAGATATTATAAAGATCAGTACTTAACATGAAACATTTTTTCACACTACAATGCTGAGATGTGGAAGGCTTAGAGCATACTTTTGAAATCCTTTGCTATCAAATACTGACTTGGCTCTGTGAGTTCAAATTCCAAAGGTGAGGATTCACCAGACCTATAAATATTCCTTTGATATACAGGAACATTTTTTTCTTGTGCAACACAGAAGAATTGATAAATTAGTACTTGCAAAGGTATTGATTTAGGCCTTGGGACAAAATTTGTTCTGGGACAGAAGCATGTGCTTTTGAACTTGAACCACCATACACTGATGGATAAATAGTTGGCTTTGAATTAACTTGTGAAGTTCTGCATCAGCATTTTCTAATTGTAGCACATATTTCATTTTTATTGGCAAAGCACAACTCATTAGAATAAAAGTCTAATTTATACATAGCCAAATAGGAACATATGCACTTGGAAATAGTCAGCCTTTTCCAGTAGTTTCAGAATTTTTCACTATTCTTAAAAGGGAGAGGTGATGTTTTTTTTAAATTTTCTAGAGTGCATATGAATAGCTTCAGGAGCCAAGTCTTTTATTCTATGTCAGCAGATAGTTCCTTCAAAACCACTCTCCCAGTTTTGACTCTTGAAATAGTACTCCATGCAAGATTTCTGGTTCTGGCAGCAGAACATCCAGATTTTCTTTTATTCTTCTTTGAATCTTAAAAATTTCTCCAACTCCTCATGAAAAACAATGCACAAGAACATGCTATTCCTTTGAGTGCAGAGAAGGGAACTGTAGAGAAGAAAATCATAAGGCAGAATTTGAAAAGTAAAATGGTAAGAAGGATTAATGAAGAATGAAGAAAAGTTGTAATACTATAAATCAAAATGATAATCAAAAAGGAAAAGGAAAAAATCAGTAGGAAAAAAAAAGATTTATTTTTGGTCAAAATTTTGTCAGGCACTTTGCTAGGAGCTGCGAAGTTGGTAAACTATTCCAAATAGTCTTTGGCAAAAAAAGGATAGGAAATGTGAGGTCTGAGAGCCAAGAAACTTAAAATATAGTATCACAATAACCTTCTAAACCAAGTTCCTCACATAAAAAAGTGATCTGGACTCCAGTGAGATCAGTCGCAGTGTGCTTGTCACTCCTGTCTGAACACCTTTTTGTAATTTGCAAATTGGTTAAAAAACATAAAAGCTAAAATCACATTATTTTTTTCTCTTCAGGAATGAAGTATCTGAAGATTCATCTGCTCAAAACGTGTTTATTTTTGTGCATTTAATTTGCCTGAAATCCATAATATAAAATTTATAGTTTAGCACTCTTTTTATAGGAATTCTTTTAAATAAAATTCCATTAGACATTCTACACCAGAACTTTTCTGAAATAGTCTATATGGATGTAACTATAATAGTCTATAATTAAACACAATATAAAATTGAAGTAATTTACAATGATCTATCTAATGCTTGTAACCTTGTTTACAAAGAGACTTTTAAAAGCAGTATTATTTACTCAAAACTATAACATAATGGCTTTGTCATGGCTCTTGACAAATAAAGCAGAATGCACAGGTATATATACTTCACTCACTAGACAGGAGTAAGACTACATTAAATTTACTACAGCCTTTAAAATATTTCTATTGTATATTGTAAAAAATGACAGTCCAAAATTTTTAACCTGTCTAGTAAAGTGTTTCATCACTGAAACTATGACCACACTCTCCATTTTGTTCTGAAAAATGTATATATCATTTGGTTGCTCATTTGTTCTTTAAAAAACTGAATGTGATACACTGTGGATTTATTTTCATTTCAGATTTTGCAACCTAAACTTAACTATGAAACAGGATAATTACCAGTTAGCAACTATAACTTTTGCAAACATTTTCTTTTTTTCACTAGTGTAAAAGTATTAAGTTCCTATATATATATCAAACAAGGTATGATATTGAAGCTAACGCTAATTCCAGTGTATGCTCTACAATGAATCTCTCCAGTTTTAATTTTACTAGAACACCCTATATGCTGAATAATATCACTTTGGACTAATTCTATTCATGTTTGCTCCAGCCACACAGTGGAGGTTGGGTCATCCACCTCCTTCTGGAGAATGGGAACATAGCAGCAAGTCTTCAGTTAGCCATGGGGGCTTCTCCTAGCCCCAGAAACACAAAAATAAAACCAGATGTCAGAGATCTGCAGAGGAGATTTCAGGATATCTTATGGCTCTCAGGCACATAATAAAACTCCAATGAAATTTTTAGATGAGGTAGTAGGATTTAAATATAACAAAATGCTTGCATGGAGTATTTTAAGTTGTTTCTACCTCATGCAATGTCAAAACCAATTCAACCATCTTTAAAATTAATACGATCCCAATTTTTTTTTCCTCACTCTCTCTCCCTCTTTCTCTCTAAATTATGGAAATTGGAGAGCTATAAAGTCATCATAAAACCTTAACTTCAAAGAGAATGATCCAAAACAAGATACGTCAAACTTCCAACACTGTGGAACCAGATTCAACTTATTTGTCTGTTGAATGAAATTCTGTTTAGTTTCAACTAATCTTCTCTTGTTTAAAAAATATTAGACAAACATTTCGAATGCAGAGCATGTACAATCAAGATGATGCAAAGCTGTGAAGCCCCACACATGTGTACTAATTATGCAGCTTACAGTCACAAAAATACCGTTACAGAATATTACGCCCTTAGAGGTAATATAGTCATATGGAGGTCAATCGCAATTTTTCCACTGTCTTTTATAGAATTTAGACAAAGACTTTCAGAAAAAGAAGTGTCAGTGTCTCACGAAGACCTTTTAATCAGATGACCGAGGAAAGAGGAAAAGCACTGCTCCGCCCATAATTATGAATTCCAGAAAATACGCATGCAGTAAAAATCCCAGCTTGAAGTGTTGTTATCAAAATACGATATAATGCTATCAAAATCCTAATACAATATTTCTTCCCTCAAGGCAAAAAACATAAACTTGCTTTGACAAACTTAAACAATGTATAAAAATGAGAATGTCATCTATTTTAAAGTTCCAGTTTGTTCCAGTTTTCTTTTACTAAAGACTGCTGGAATGTAATGTAATCTCTACTCATTTTAGAAAGATCCAATATAGAATTCTCACACACTTAAAACTTGTGTGATGAAATTTATAACAAAATGTTTAATAATTTAGTACTTGTTAGATGAATTCATTTTCTATATTCTATAACAATCATAGACAGCTGCAAAATTATGGAAAGGATTACAGAAGATTACTAAACGTGCTGAAGTAATTTTCTCTTATTTTAAATAGGATGGTCCTATAATGCTTTTTTCTCATGAGTGTGCATGCTAAGGAAATAAGATGCAGTTTTTAAATATAATTGTTAGGCATATTTCACTAATTCATCCTTCCAAAATTTTCTATATGTCCCATTTATAATTAAACTCAATATTGAAGTAATTTATAATAATGAATCTAATGTCTTTAGGGTTTTTTTTGCCAAGGAAGTTTTAAAAGCAATGTTATTTATTCAAAATTCAATCTGATTTACGATTTTTTCTAAACTATTTTTTCCAGCAGAAACCTCATCCATGGTTCTTGTTACTGATATCTTCCTCCTCCAACTAATTTAATACAGGAGAACATGTTACGGTCCTCATTGTTCCTAAAGCAAATGTTAATTCTAATTTAGTGAGGTTTACAATGAGCAATACACTAATAATACACATTCCTATTACAATTATATTAAATATTGCCTTTGAAGTTTAAGTTCTGTTTCACTAAGAATTCTAAAATTTAACCCTTATACATGATGCTATTAAGATGCAAGACTTAAGTGGACTAATCCTCACAGCAAAGATAACAGATACATAAATGAAAATGCCTCTTACCAATACTTTTAGGTTATGTTCTGTAGCAAATAATTAAATATATTTCTCCAGAAGCAAGATGGAGGATAAGCACATACATCTGCCTACAGATAGTCCTCAGTGGATTGTAAGTGGAAACTTCAGGTGAATTGATACAGTCAGCCCTGAAAAAAATCTGAGACCTCACAGAATGCCTATTGTATAAATGACTCAATGTACAAAAAATGAAATAAAAGTCCTGAAAATATCCTATAGATATAATTATCTTATAGAAGAAAATTTCTCTTTTCAATATAACTTACAGAGTATAGAAGAGAAAATGGTAAAGACGACAGTAAAGTGATAAAAGCACAGTTGATAAAAGAGAGATGATCTCTCTCAGATTACCACATACCACAAATTCAGTCAAGACAAATGAGGTTTTGAATTGATACATCACAGAAGTCAGGAATGTCAAAACTGTACTTTCTAAGAGTTCACTATGAAATGTAACTAGCACTGAAGTTAATCTCCATGCTCCTCAGAAATTACATTACAATACATAGCTCAGGGATATAGCGAAGTAGCTAATATATGTCCATAGAAAGCAGAAGTGCCTTTTTTGAGTCATTAGTCAGCCTTGGACAAGAAAAAGCCCAAGAATTGTATTTATGAGGGAAGATGGGTTACCACAGGGAAGCTTATCAGTTTATTTCCCATGATCTTCATCCATCTCTTCTGCCTGACACCTAAACCAAAAATGAATCAGATCATAGATGTCACAATTTACAGTCCAGTGTTTCCATGTAAAAGTGTACTGCTTAACATGCAGCTTATTCAGCTTCATGAGCACAGAAAGATGAGGGTAGCGACTACTTTGCCACATGATTGTCGTGTCTTTTGTTTATAAGTCAAGTCAACAAGGGGGGAACTGTATGGGTCACTTTGGTTAGTCAGCGTCAGTCAGTCACTTCGATCAGACAAATTCAGGACTGAGCTCAGCCTGATCTACCATCCCCATGCTCATGTGCACACTTGGACCATGGGTCAGGAACCTCTGGAGGAGCAATGACACTTCCTTAACACCTTAGAGGTTATTCACATTCCCCCAGGCTGGGTACATCAAGCCTTGGAAGAGATTAGCACCAGATACCCACACTTCCAACATTCATAAGTCGCTTGCACAGACTTTGGGCCAAAGCAAACGAGTGATAGTACAGACCAAAAGTTTATGCCTGGTTTCTGAGTCTGCACTTAGACATGCTGTACAAAAAGCCCTAGACATTTAAAATGTTTCAGTGCCATAGATGTCCTCCCTCTCACTCTTCCCTCTGTCCATCTCTACAGAAAAGGTAGAAACTCCTAGTAATTAAGAATCCAGGTCTTTGCCAGTGAGTAATTCAGTTCCAGTTATATGACACACCATGCAAACGCTGAAAGGTCCTGATGTGATAAATAGAAAGAAATCGAAAATTCTTCTAATGACCACATCCACTTCTTTGTAAGTTGTGAATACATCACGCCACAGCAACCCAAACTCAATGTTGTATTCACTCAAGGAGAAAAAAAAAATGCAATTGTAAGCCAGCAAAACTATAACACATGCACCAGAGAGCTACTGCATGTCAGTATAATCTACTAGGAATACAGTTCTTAAGCTCCATCCTTCTGGGCATGTGGGAAAAAAGTCACTACTGCAGTGGGAAGGGACAATATTCTTCTTTAAGGTCAGGGGGGGCAACTCCTATTTGCCAGCAAGTATACTCCTTAAAGCATGATGTGATTAAAGGGACAATCCAGAACAAAGCCATGGCACAATTGCCTGGTTTACTGAAGTCACAATCACTGAAGTGAATTTGATATTAAAAGAATAGAGTATTAGGTAGCACAATACCTCCAAATTCTGTGCATGTAAAATACATTGCTACATATATTAAAATATTATTGTTGTTATTGCGATGTGTGCTACTAGAAGGGTACAGTATGATTACGAAGATGAGCCTGCCCATGCACACAGTCTTGTACACATTGCACACGATGCATTAAAAATTGAATTCTGCAACAGCTGACAGGACAGGGAAATGAGAGGAGGAGAGGGGAAGGGGAGGGAGAGGAGTGGGGACAGTGAAAAAGAAAAGAGGAGTCAGGGAAATGTAGACCCCCAGGCACACAGCAACAATTTATTCAACCTGCCTGTTAGCTGTCAGGATGCTTCAAGCTCACTAGAATATGTTCCAGTGCTGATAAAAAAAAAAATGTGTCACACAGAGATGGAGGAAAAATAGAAATGTGTGTTGAAGTTTGTGGTCAGAATCCATAATTGCTATTCAGCAAGGCCTAGTAAATGAAAAAAAGAACAAGTAGCAGTAAATATTTTTTACCTGACCGTCAGCTAGGATTTTCTTACTATTGTTGGGACTGTTTGAGAGACTGGTAGAGATGCACCTTTGTTTAACATTTGCATGTCATCTGCTCTGTGGCTGTCTGAATATGTGTGCAGGTTTCTCCTAATGATTTTTCCCATTTAAAGTTCAATTAATTTTGTGTAAACTGGTAGTGTTTAGGAGAATTATTAAACAAATGCTCTTTTTCTTTGCTTTATGAATTCCTTGTGTTCACAAAATATTTTAGGTATTTAGTGTCCAGCTTTCAGCTGTGTCTTCAAATGCTTACTATTTTTGCTTGGTATTGTTTCTATGCCTTGGATGAATATGTAAAGGGAAACTGAAAAAAATCCATAAGTGCCACATAAATTCACACTTTTGGAAGCAATCTTCAAAGCAATGTACGTTTGCCAAAACATACATTAAATTTTCATTTTTTGAAGCAATTTTCTGAGGGGGAAAAATTATCTAGAGGAGATTTAGGAAGAACTCAGCACTGAAAACAAAACTGTTACTTATCTATAGCTGCATGCTTGTCAACACTTAAAAATCTACAGTGTCTTTTTTTTTTTCAGTTAGCTTACTTTCATTCCCTAGCTTATCATCCAAATATCTGCCCACAGCTAGTGTTTCCTAAAGGTGTTTGCCTGTACCGTAAACTGAAAAATTTATGGCATAAGGAATTGTTCGTGTTTGTTTTTTTCCCTAGTGACAAGTAATACCTCGCAGCAGATGCCATTCATTTCTTCTGGGTGAGCTTGATTCTTACTGGGTTTGCAAGGTAATATAGGGAATGGATTGATGAATAGTGTAAAGTAAATGACTTGAGAACAGTAATACTTTAGAAAAAGACAGAAATAGAGTTGGGGTTTGAAAACTGCAGTGGAGAAAAAAGTGTTTGTGGTTAATGAAGAAAATAATTGGAAAGGGTTAAGTTTTAAAGCCTGCCTTGGCTATTCCTATTAGAAGATCCAACCTCCCATAGCCACAGGATGACAACTTAAAAGGGATCTTGGAAGCTGATAAAACCCTTAGTGTTACACCATAATGCTACTCTCACAAAGAATCTACGGGGACACAGTAGTGAAAAACTGGAGTCTTTTCATTCCTCTGATAGAGAACAGGAAGATTAGAAAGACAAAAAGATATAGCATCACATACATAAATTACCCACACGCATAAAATTAAGGGACATTTTTTAACATGACGCTCTTGCAAATGCCCTTGGGAACACTAGGTACTGGTAACGGAGAGTTTGAACAGATCTGGCAAGTAGTGGCTAAAGAATCTAAAACAGGATTTTCAGAGGCACTCAATGTAGATTTAACTGATCTTGCCAAAGTAGCAGGGATTTTTAATGCTGCCTGCAACAGAAAACAGAGTTTCACCATAGTTTCCTTTTGAATATAGATCTACTAATGATTTGTGTCTGGCTGAAACTGAAAAACTTTTCTGCAATATAAAATTTGCCACACAAATACTCATGGCTTTGGTACCTGAACATTTGATTGCTATAAATCCCATGTTAGGCAAGGTGTCACACTGAAATCAAGGTAAACTTAAACAACTGCAGCATTCTGGGACCTTCTGGTTATAGGGGATTTCACACCTGGGGAATGTTAGATAAGTGCTCTGGGCTACATGGTGCCAAAGAATAAACTGGTAGAATTCAACATATGGTTTTAATGTAAAAAGCTCCAAATGGTTTAAGAATATGTGCCTTCCTCTGTGTGATAGATACCTGCAGCTGTTTCATCATGAACAGAAGAGGTCTGTTGGTTTGCACTCACTGAGTAGAATTGAACACCAGAAACGGAACATGCATGGTGTAGCTCCTTGATCATGCCCCTATCTCTTCACTTACCAAGGGTATGGGAGAAGAGGCAGCTGACATTCAGAAAGAGCAGAGCCATTATTTAGTTTTAGCATGATTATGGTTTTCTTTTGTGCTATTTATTTTGCATTTGCAATTGTGGAGTCCAAGTCATGTTGGGCATCCAGAATTTGGGATAAACTTTCTCCTTGTTCCTTCCACCATTACATTGAAATGATATTACAAACACAAAATAACCTAAGTTAAAGCACATCATAAAAAATTTCTTTAACAGTTAAGAACATTTGCCTGTAAAAATTCACTTCTCTTTTTTTGGATCACAGTTATATAATTAGAGGATAAATCTCTCTCACTTGCACTAAGTTCTCAGAGGTTAAAGGCATGTCACTGAGTAGGATTTGATTTCTCACCTCGCTGTACGCGCTAACATATGATCAGAAAAGACTTCTTTTAAAGTGTTGTACCTTGCAGTGATATATCTTTAGCAGAATAAATATGCCTTGAAGTTCTACTCCTAGGTATAACAATATTTCTGATGAATCAGGTAACGTGTAATATTTTACATCAATCTTTTTTATTCTTGTAGGAAATTAACAGAGTTAATTGTAGATGAGATAACCTAGGTGGCTTGCCTTTTCTTTTGTAATCATTATGAGACTAGTCTGACAAAAAATTAAGATAAAATTTCAAGGATGAAAAGGAAAGCGTACCTGCCAAAATTTCTCACTAATTAGAAATAATTTTTAAAGGAGGTTATTAAATACAATTTGTTCTGTATTTCACGTCAATGAAATATACTTGAACATGTCAAGTCCTTTCTCACCATTTTTTCTAATCACAGCTTCCTACATTGTCACAACTTCAGAATCCCACTGCATTATTTTTGCAAGTGCATACATTGATGTGAAAAAGTGACTATTCCATTTATATCATCACTACTACACCCTATCACTGTTCCCAGCACTGAAGAAAATTTCTGTCAACATGACGATAGATGGCCTGCAGTCAGAACAGCGCAATTAACAGTTCTTAAGCTTATTCTCATTTAAGTGCGATAATAGAATTTGATTTTTCTTTTCAGACACTTCCGAGTTTTCAAAATTATTTTATAGCATGTAGAAGTTAAGCACTTTCTAAGTTTCTTATGAAACAATTGTGCAATTTTTGTATTAAATGTTCGCTTGTCATTCAAAAGAAACATAACTCTCATTATAATCAATCCACAAAAATATAACACTAAATAACAAGATCTCCCAAATAACAAGATTTTAAGATACAGTTCAGATCGTGTGTTCTAATTTGTTTTCTGTTTTCCTGATTATGACTTCAAAATGTATTCTGAAGATTTTAAGCATTCCTGTGGAAGCTTACTCTCTACAAGCGAGTTGGAAACTCTTCTTTTAAATAAACAAAAAAGGTTTAAAATTCTGATGTTGTTATTATGAGCTAGGAGCTGATGGGAATTTCAAGACTTGAAACAAGAGTGCAAGAGGTGGAAGTGTTGATTAACATACACAGATCTTTTCCCTGATGCAACAAAGAAGAACAAGGGCAGCTGAGTCCACTCGTGACAGCTCCTGTTTAAAAAGGCTAAGTGACTGTTCAAAGTCACACAGGGATGACTTTGCCTTCTGATTTTCGTTCCCTTGCTCCATTAGATCTCCACAGTGCTCCACACACATACTGAAAGGAAGATGTGCATGAGCTAGTCATGACTGACAGTTTGCTGTACTGTCATCACTACTTAAGAAATATAAAAAGAACAAAGGAACTACAGACTACAAAGCAGGTTGCAGAAAACCTTAAAATATGACTTCCCAACGTTACAAATACCTCACAAGGTCAGTCAAAGGTATAATTTTATCTCTTAGGAAACATATTCTGGTTGCATATTTAACTTTCTATCTTTTGTCCTAGTGAGAAGAGAAAATAAATGATGGAATACCTTCCAGCATAACAGAAGACCTCCTTGCACATCTTTGCTCATGTGAAAAATTGTGTGGTTTTGTTTGGGGTTTTTGTTTTTAAAACTTGAGTAATCCCACTGATATTACATTTCACAAGGTTATATTTCATAGAATAAAAGGGTATCTAGTAACTTCTCCAAATGAATACTGAAATTGGATTACATTGGGCAGAACATTTCCTTTATGTTTTGCAGGAGAGATGTTATCTCTGATACATTATCCTATTCCTAGTGTTAGCTACCTGTAAAAGAGCCAGGACATCACAAAACAGCTGTAGAAGCTGCCATGATGAGTAAGGGAGATTCTCTTGATATAGGCACTCAGCAATGAGTCTGACTCCTCTACAGCCTCTGACATTTACACTTTCAAACAAAACATCTAGTGAAAATGAGCAGCCAGCCCAGAGGCAGAAACAGGTAATCTTCCTACAAGAACTGAGCAGGATATTGGAGCAAAACTGCAGCATCTGGCTAAAGATCCAGCAATGCTAACTTGAGCATTGCTCCAGACTCATCTTGGATCAACAGCCCTGGCTGATCGTGCTATAAATAAGCACTTCCCAGAGACCAGGGTGGGCTGCAGAAGTCTCTTTCCTCCTTTGTAACCAGCTGGCTGAAGAAACGGAGCTCACCTGATAGGGCAAGGGGTACCAGGAGGAGTTACTGAGCACATAAGGGGGCTAACGGTGGGAATAAAGCAGAAGAGTATTAAATGGATCCTTAAGAAATTAATATCAAGACTCATATATTTACTCAATTAAATACATAAATTAAAAAAAACAAATACATAAAAAACATATACTGCTGGGATGTACTTCTGGGATCCACCATTGTATCTGGTGGATTAAGGCATTACAGAAATCACTGCTAGAAACACATTTCTTCTAGGGTTTACTTTTTCGCAGGAGTAATGTGAATGAATGTAAATTCTTTCTTATGAAAGAACTGACAGTGCTAGTGCATAAAAGTGCACTAGCACTTACGTGCAGTGACTGAGGAGGAATATGAACTAATTTCATATATCTTTATGCACAGTAAAAATTAAGATACATAGTTTAACTGAATTCTCCTTGCCTTACATAAATGGTAGGTTTTGTGTTCAGGATCTGAGATTTATCTTATGACATCTCTCCTAATTTCATGTTTCCTTTTCCTTGCACTGCTGAAATGAACAATTTAAGACCGATGATGGTCTATCTAAATGCATATATACAAAAATATAAAATGCATTATTTGATTTTTCTCCCCTCAAAGAAGTAAAAATAAAAGTGTGCTTTACATGCTCATCCTATGGTTCGACAGCTGAGGCAGAGCTGTGAAAACTTCATGTATTGCAGCTTCCTACACAATTTAATTAATCCTTCACACCACTACGAGTGAAGTAATGCATAATCCAATAGGACTTCATTTGTAATTTATCATCAATTATTGTCCCTCATTGTAGTGTTAAATAATACCAACCTCATTTAATGTGCGAAATGAGTCACATTGATTTCTTTGTCTTTGTAATTGAAAGGGACAGTCCCATCAGTTTCATTAGAGGTTATTTGTTCTCTAACACATCAAACAAGATTTAAAGCTTAAATATTAAAAAAAAAAAAATCCATTACAAAACACAAATAAACCTAAAGGTAAAATTTATAAGGTCAGTGAAATACTAATATTAGGTTCAGCTACCCAAGCATCCTGGAGACAGATAGCATATTAGCAGCTAGCACATGATTTCCCTGTGAAAATTGCAATAAAAGAAATGACTGTAACTTAAAATCAATGTTAATATAGAGAAGTATGACAAAACACACTGCAGGCCAGTGTACATTTCTGAAAAATGTACTTTCATAACTGCTGTATCAGTAGCTATGCCAGTCACACTTGTGTCACGCTCTGATTTAGGTCCTACAGAATGCTGGGACAGCAGAAGCATCACTATGCAACCATATTATTTTTGGCTTAGGAAGAGAACGTGCTTTTTAAGCAAGCAGTCCAAGCCATAGATGAAAATCAGTCCACCCTAATAAGTACTGGAATTGCCAAAGGAGCTTACAAATATGAAGAAACACATTTACTGGTCAGGGCCATTAACTCTTTTTATGCTGGAATAGGCATGAAAGTGCAATGTAATAATATCAGGAACTAGGTAGATGCTCAAGAGCCATAGTAGACTGTAAATATATGAGCAACTATTTCTTTTATATTCAGAGGTTTGGACCATTACTATCCACTGTTTTTAGAATATTTTAGTTGTGTTCTTTCTCGACATGGTGCACTATCTTGACCAGGAATCGCAAAGCAGAAAAGAAAATAGCACTTAGCTATCTCAGAGAAACCAATCACCTGAGTATTTATTGAGTTCAATATTATTATTCATGCATGAAAGAGCTACTTGTGACAAGCAGTTATGGATTAGAATTGATTCTTCACATTAGGCTTTCAGAACAAACCTTTGCCTTTAACGTGTTACATATTTCCCTAGTGTGAGACTCCAGTTTCCTTCCTCCCCTTTATGAAGAGAAAGCAAGGCAGAACTGTATCTATAACATCACATTACAGTGGAACTACAGTCTGTACTGCAGCCCAAATCCCCAGATTATCTTCACTTTTCACATGTTGGTTCACATTCTGGCTTTCTTGGCAACAAAATTCAGATACAGGGCAGGGACTGGCTGACACCTGAGCTTTGCTTTTACGGGGAGCAGGAGTTGAAATGGTTCAAGCCGAGTTATCTCAGGCAATACAGATATATTGCCTTCAATTTGAGAAAGATGAGAAAAGAAAGTTAAAAACTGTTAAGCGATTAGTATCTCACAACCAAGAAGTAAGCTGAAATTTCACAAATTTATCAGGAGTTTAGTGAAATGCACAAGTAAGATAGCATACCTTAATATTTTGTAACACATATTTCCTGCTTTCCATCTGAAAGCATGTTTTAGTTACCGCACCAAGAATCTATGACCTTAGCAAGGTCTCTGTAGTTAACTAGAGTTCTTCCCCTTATGTAGTCTTCTCTGTCTTAAAATCCTTTCTTGGAAGATCAATATGTAGTTAACATTTACATGACCTAAGGCTTAGCTTGAAAACTTTGTACCTGAATACCATTTTCATTTTACTTATGTTTTATTTACTCCATAAACATGTCAGGCATATGTTTCTGTAAGTATTGGTTCTCCTCTCCTTAGATGTTTTTTTCCTATTTTCAGGATGGACCTTTTTTTCACAAAACGGCAGTCAGGAAGTTTCCTGGACTATTTAATGCATACAATACATATCTAAGAGTTAATTTCTCCTTTACGAAGCAATAACTCAGTTTCATTCACAGACTCCATCAAAATTAGCAACAGTTAATGAGCCTTGGCATAGAGAGTAACACAACAAATACATGTTTATTTCCATAGCTTTATCTGAAATAATAAAGCTACCCTCTATTTCATATCCTAGGCTGTCTTACCAATACTTTAATAGAACACAAATACAAGCACATCTCTAAAAGTAAAGGGCTGACAAGAAAGAAGTATCACAGGCCAAAGATTTTCCCAGCCCTTGAATTTTGGAGGAAAAAAGGGAAGCAACCTTTTCTCCTACAGACATATACACAACAGTATCTCAGATTTCCCCACCCCCTGGGAATACCAAATCAAGAGCTTTATAACACTATGAGAAGGTCAATGGTCTTAGGTTACTTGAGGAAGAATGTCAAATGGAGAAGTTGGTATGAAAGCTGAGTGGTCCCTGGCACCAGCCTCCCACATGACAGATTCCCCCCCTGCCCCATCACAGCTCCAACGTGATCCTGATGGAAAGCCATCAGCTGCTTCAGCTGCCCCTCTGGGGCACGGAGCAGAGAGGAAATCTCAGGGAAAGATCTTTAGGCTTTTACACAAAGCAACTGCCATAATTTCCATCTGGGAGATGATAGGTTTAACAGAAAGCTCTCTCCAAAATTCAGCACGTAATCTATACATCAAACCACAGACCCAACAGTAACATGAAAATAAAGAGAAAGGCAACAGAAAATGATGACTGAGGGCATTTAAAGAAATAATCTAATAAATAACAGCAGAATAGAGGATAGGAACAAAGAAAACAAGTTGAGGAGTGAGAAGAATAAGGGGAGAGCTGAATGGAAAGTACAAACAAATTAAAGAACTTCACCCTCCTCTTTGTCATTTTTGACACCACAGAAGTGTTTACAATGTTTCTATTGTACTTTTTCAGTGAGCAGTTTGTGACTTCCTAGTCGTTAAATATTTTTCTAAATACTACTGCTAATTTTCATTTTGTTGTCCATGCAATGTTCAAGGCACTGTCTCCAATTTTCTGCTACAATACTCTTGCACTAGCTTGAATAATTATTTCAATATTTATTTGTTTTTTACTTCATTCAGGAGTCTTAAAAGAGCTCCATAGAAATTTTAAGGCACAAAACTGTCTCTATGGTTGGGATGTCCGCTACTCAAAATAAACACATCCTGCTGTCTTGACTGGCTTCGAATGGTCTATATATTCCCTTGACTAAGAGTAGATGTTTTGCTTTCCTGCTCAGTTTGCTACCTTCAAAAAATATTGAGTCTTTGCAAAAACTTCCAACACATCAAATGAAATTATGGATTTACAATACACTACATCTTTTCTACTAATTCCTTTTTTAGACAACCTAGCTGGACAAGGTAGAATGAAGTAAACTATTTTGTGTAAAGATATTCTTAGTGTGTGCTAGAATTAGATAGCTTGCTATTAATTCATATCTTACATTATTGAGTAATATTTTCCCTGTGTTCCTTGGGAACAGAAAAAAATGGAGAGTGATGGGTGTGTTGTAATTGGAATCCGAAGGAGACTTTATGTTTGCTATTGTTCATTTTAATGTCCCAGTATGGTTTCTCTATGATACCTGGTCGGCATTCTGAATTTCAGTAAGTCTAGTGGAATAGACCATGAAATATGAAACCATACCAGCGAAAAAAAAAAACCAAACCCCAAAAAAGTCTTAGCTCTTTTCTGTCCATATCTTTCTATTCAAAAAAGACAGGGTACATTAATGCCACCTCAGCAGTAAGCTTTTGTATATAACATCTATATTTTGTATGTACTGAGTATGTTTTACTGCATTACAAGGGCAAATTGTGTATCACAAACGGTGATTTCCAAGAAAAATATTCAGCTGTGTCCATCCAGAATCTGTAGGGAAATCCGAGGGTATGAATTTAAAGCACCACCTTAGCTAAAGCACGATCCTCCCTTGTATGTTTCATTCTGAAGGATCATAAGTCATTACCAATTTTCATCTTTTTTTCTTTGAAAATGTACTATGTATTTCAAATTCAACAGGAATAGAAAGGCCAGAATCACTATACTGAACTCTTTGCGCTCTCATATAACATAGAAACATAATACTACCACAATAACAACAGAAGAGTCCTTGATTGACGCAAGTGAAATTTCTGTTTTGGTTACAGAATTCAGCCCTTTTTGTGGCCCTTTGAAAGCAGTCAACTTCCTAAATAGTCTTTAATTTTTCACCAGATTCTTATGGTCCATTGAATATGGTCCTTCTAAATAGAACAGGAGGAATACTTTTTTTTTCTATTCTGCTGGTAATGACAGCAGAAAAATATCAGATGGCAGGACCTTTTTCATGCTTCTCCAAACAAGTATATTCCTTTTATATTACAGAATTTTGAAGAAAATATTTTTTTTTTAAAACATAATGAATCAAAATGTGAAGTTCTTTTTACAAAAGGAAAATCAACTTATTTGTTTTCAAAGATGTCAAAACACTGTTTGAAGTAATTTTAAACTTATTTTTAACCAAATTATCATTATGTTTTCTTTTATAAATTAAATGTATATTAAACTTTACAACTGTAGAAGTAATATTCAAAGTAAAGATTTTAACTTCTGGTCAAAGGACACTGGTTTCAAGCCAATCACAGACTTCATCATTATGCACTGACATAGTTATTAACCATCAACTTCAACGGAGCTCCACTAATTTATATCAGCTAATGATCTGCTCAAAAATTCTACAATTATTTTAAGTTCTATATACTTTTTTCCAGCTTTGCAGATAAGGACCTGGGCGTATTGGTGGACACCAAGTTCAACATGAGCCAGCAACGTGCCCTTGCTGTAAAGAAGGCCAATGGCATCCTGGGCTGCATTAGGAGGAGTGTTGCCAGCAGGTCAAGGGAGGTGACCCTTCCCCTTTGCTCAGCACTAGCGAGGCCACACCTGGAGTGCTGGGTTCAGTTCTGGGCTCCCTAGTACAAGAGACAGATGGAGCTACTGGGGAGAGTTCAGCAAAGGGCAGCTAAGATGATTAAAGGACTGGAGCATCTTTCCTATAAGGAAAGGCTGAGAGAGCTGGGGCTGTTCAGCCTAGAGAAGAGCAGGCTCAGGGGGGATCTTTTCAATGTATGTAAATACCTGAAGGGAAGGTACAAAGAGGATGGAGCCAGGCTCTTTTCAGTGGTGCCCAGTGACAAGACCAGAGGCAATGGGCACAAACTGAAACACAGGAGGAAGCATCTGAAAATTAGGAAACACTTTTTCACTGTGAGGGTGACAGAGCACTGGCATAGGTTACCCA
Organism: Nyctibius grandis; assembly: GCF_013368605.1. Taxonomy (NCBI): domain Eukaryota; kingdom Metazoa; phylum Chordata; class Aves; order Nyctibiiformes; family Nyctibiidae; genus Nyctibius; species Nyctibius grandis. Next base: position 9,854,153 of record NC_090659.1, on the reverse strand, counting down.
GAGAGGTTGTGGAGTCTCCTTTCGTAAAGATATTCAAAAGCTGTCTAGACATGGTCTTGGGCAGCCTGCTCTAGGTTTCCCTGCTTAAGGAGGGCAGATGGATGAGATGACCTCCAGAGGTCCCTGCCAACCTCAACAGAATCACAGAATGTTAGGGATTGGAAGGGACCTCGAAAGATCATCTAGTCCAATCCCCCTGCCGCAGCAGGATTGCCTAGACCATATCACACAGGAACGCGTCCAGGCGGGTTTTGAATGTCTCCAGAGAAGGAGACTCCACAACCTCTCTGGGCAGCCTGTTCCAGTGTTCAGTCACCCTCACCGTAAAGAAGTTTTTCCTCATATTTAAGTGGAACCTTTCTGTGATTCTTTCTGTGATTCTGTGTTGATGTTACAGAAATGTCTAGCCATCCTAGCCAAGATCATGCATGCACAGTTAAAGCAAGATGAACAAAAGAAACAGAAGCATGAAGGGAAAACAGAACTTTCCTTGCTAGAACAGAAATGAGCCCACCTGAGTCCTGGAGCAGCACTGTACTTCCTGGAGCAGGGACTCTCAAGCTGTGGCATTCAGCAGCTACACATCTGCTACACCACTGCTTCTCCAGGTATGCCAGAAAATAAGCTAGATCCACTACCAGAAGCTGTCATTGCTGACGGAGAGACTTGCCTTCGTTGCTGCTGCTGAAGGCCTGAATTTGTCTAATGGAACAGGTGATCTTACTTTTTACATATATACAAACTAAATATGTAAAAAAGTGTTACTGAACTCTAGCATTTCTATGGCCTTCAGAACTTCAAATTTCTCTGGCTCTTTAAACTGCTAAGTAGTGTCTCAAATATAGAGCATATTCTTTGTGGTAAATACCTTATACAACCCCAAGGTTTATCTTTTTAAAATTAAGCTAGCCCTCAGAAGCTTAACATTTAAATCAGGATTACTTCTCAACCAAACCAACACAGGCTGCACTTGAATATTCCAAATCAATGCATGACTAACAGGATTTTTCCTGCAGCAGACTGGCTAAATTAAAACATAATCTTAGCTATGGCTTCCTTTCTACTGATTACAGCCAAGGATGCAGCAACCTTTGCTGCCTGGGTGAACTCTTTCTGATATCTTAATGTAATTTACAGTACAACCTGAGATAAACCTTTGTTCAATATTGCTGAAGTGGCTTTTTCACTGACCAGACATTTTGAGGAAAGCTCAAGACATTATCAGTTAGCAATCATTAATTAAAACTGTTTACTTTTAAACTCATCTTAAAACATATAGCTGAACAAATGGGTTTATATCTTTCATTCTGTGAATATGAATTTTTTAAATTTCTTAAAATATTTCATTTTATCCAGACTATCCATTTAGTTAGATGCCAGTACCTTATTCAAAGGCAATTCAGTCAAATACGTATGCACATTTATGTACACGCAAGCACTGTATTTGGTAATTTCAAAGAAAATATCAATATCTGATGTCTATTTGATATCAATGGAAACATTCTCCAGCTTTGTCATCAGATGAAAAACTTCTTCATAATGTGAATGATTTTGTAGCACGCTCCTCCCTGACAAAGCATCTCCCCTTTCTGATGGCTCTTCCTGTTCCCTGGCCAGCAGGTGAGGGAAGGCACCTTCCCCTAAAATGCAGAGGTTGGCTCACATATTTTGACTGCAACTAAAGTGTCTATCCCCCATGTTGTAGTTTAAGGCCAACATTTGCAGGATGCCTCAGGTTTTACAGACCAACTGTTAAGGGAACCATGATTGCTTAACAGTAGTTCAAAACAGACAGAGATTCGGTTGGCTATTTCACCTTTCTCGGAACAGGCAGCAAAGACAGGTAACAATTCATACTTTTAAGAGTTAATATGAATGTTCTGATTGTTCCCTTTTTCTGTGATAGCAGTACAGACAAAAGGCAGAAACCCATGTTACTATTTTAAATGGTGTTCTATACCATTTTGTCCTTCTTACACTGAGCTGAATTCCTTTGGGAGGCTGAATAATGACCACTGTCTCCTAACCCCTGCAACAGGCAGCTAAAGTAGATTGGAGAAATAGCCCACTCCCTTTTGTCTCTTTTCAGTCATCTGCATGCCTTGACCAAATAAAATAATCTTTTTCTTCCTCATATACAGTGTCTTTTGCATGTGTGCTTGCAGCTTTTCCCCCATGTTTGGGGACAATGCCTATTTATGAGAATCCCCTGGCAGCCCCTTTCCATCCTGGGCTGCACTGAGTACCCAGGCATGGTAAGCTACGTCTACCCCTGCTTTGCTGTGTAAGAGCAGCACAAAGCAACTGGAGGACATTGCTGGGATCATTCCTTTACCTTTTCCTCTAAAACTCTTCTTAGAATTTGACTTACCTATTTTCCCGACCTTAATTGCTCCCCTTACTATAGTAGCTAAGCACCGTATCACTTTTTCAATGTACTTATGACACACCTGTGAGAAGGGAATTATTTTTATTCTCCTTGCACTGACCTGGACTTCAGGTATGGAGAGTCTAATGGAGGAAACCCCACAGCATATAGGGAATTCTCCCACCCTTAGCCAATTCTGCACATTCCAGCGCATTAAGAACTTAAAAGGAAATAAAATTATCTGTTGTATTTGTTTACCTCTACCAGAACAAATCACGAGAACACCTGAGAGATAACACCAACCCACTTTTGGAACAGGGACATCAGCTGCTATCAAACTGTATGTTTACACAGCATTAAGGTCAACAAGTAAAGCCTTCAAGTACAGGAGGATTCAATTCAAAAACTCAAAGCTGAAGAAAATTTATTGTAATCTTAAACACTTTAACTAGCTAATTCTATAAGCATAGAAAAATCCTTGTTTGTTTTCTGGGAAAAAAACCAAACAACATTTTAGTAATGTAAGCAAATGATTGGATGACATTTTGGAGCAGAAGTAGTACAGTAAAACAGTCAGGAAAGCATATACTGCATTTTCCAAAGTAACTGAGCACAAAGTCACACTCTAACTTTTTATTTTCTGTTTTACAAGTAGGACCTTCTTTCCCATTCTCTTGCAATGCAACTGAAGAAGGTCGTAAGTTCCCGGGTGGCCATCTTTTGAAGACAACTTCCATTATTGTTCCTCAGAGCTCCTTTATATCAGCACACACCAATGTCAAATGTAACTGCTGAACATAAAAAATTCCCTAATCTATGAGAAGGCCTAAAATGAACTAAATGGGTGGAACTAAACCATTAACTAAGCATTGCTCAGTATAGGAAGTGTTCTAGAAAATATGCTGCAAGATGAATTAACTTGAGATACTAGTAAGGAGTATACTAGTATCTGAGATTACGTCTTCCTAACTATAATTTGATCTGCTCCAAAGCAGAAAAATCATATAGAACAGATATTTTCCATTACAGTGAAATGTTAAGCTAGTTGTAAGAGGCTTCTTTTTCTCTTGCTATTGTGGACATTTCTGTACACTAATTTGTAATTTTAAAGCAGACCAACCTAAAGCTATTACCTACCAAACAGCCAAAGTGGGCAGACCTCCTCTCATAGCACATTTTACACTGAGGGAAAGAAAGAAAGAAACTGAAACTTCTTTTCATTTTAGCTCTTACCCATTACTAAAATGGAGACAGCAGGACAGATTTTAGCAAGTAATGATACAGTCAATCTACAGGTGGAAACAGGTACAAAGAGCTCAGCAGCTGTGATCAATGAATGAACATACCTGCACTGCAGTAACCTTATTGCAAATACAGAAATAATCCACAAAACCCTGCTTTAACTAGAGACTTCACCCAGATGGTAGGCTTTGTATCACCTGAAAGACACCCTAGTTCTGATAACCAGGGCAGGAACTCAGAATACATTAGGTAAAGATCAGCTGTAAAACTCAATTTAGCCTGCAGTGAAGCATAAAATAAGAACTCCTGCTATGCTGTGGATGTCCATCCAATCATTTTCACAGAAAGTGCCTTGAAAGGTGTTACAGCCAAGATTCATATGGAGAACTGACATTTAGTCAAGCCAAAAGTAGATCAGTCCTTTGTTTAGTCACCAAAATTAACAGTGAGTTAGATAAGTTGGGGAAGAACAGTGTCAATTTTTCATTTCATATTTTTCATTTGCTTTTAACAGACATTTTCTGTAATGTTCGTAACTATGTGATCTGTATCTGCAGGAATCATAAATTTACAACTGATGAAGTGCTGTTCCTTTACATAAAAGTGCAACTTGCTACCGAAATTAAAGATCGAAAATTTATTACGATGGACTGCCCACTTATGTACTAGCAAACTTTAAGAAATGTACTGTAATACACGCTCACACTTAATTTTTATCTGCTGGATAGATTGCTGTGGAAAATATGTTGAAAAGTATTCCATATGTTATATTAAAGACTGATGGCATTTTCAGTACTGGCAGAAGTGATGATAAACATCTGTCAGCAATAGAGAGGGACTAGGCTGACTAGAGTCTATGAGAATTTGCTTAGTTTGTGTAAAATCAGAGCATGTGGTCAACTGCAGAGACTAGAAGGGAGAATTACTCCTACGGCGGTCAAGGGCAAAGTGACCATCCCACTGAAAAACACAGATGTGATCACGCACTATTAGGTTTTACGAAATGTTTTAGCTCTTGCACGCAATTGAAGAAACAAGCTCCCCCAGGGAAGAGGCAAGGGACCTTTCCAGGCACAGCCCTCAGAATCCTCGGCACCTTCAGGGCAAAGTCACATTTTAATATCGCTACCTCATAGCCAAGGGTAAGGATGGTTTTGCCACAGGTATTAATAATCACCCATTAGTTATGCCTCCAGGTACTGGCTGAAGTTGTATAAGACTTTTCCCAACTACAGAAAGAAAAAGCTGATAAAAAATACAAGCAGTGTACGTATACATTCCCCGCTCTGACAGACAACAAACCACTTGTGGAACTTTTTGATGAAATGCGAGGGGGTGTTAGCCATGGCATCTGTTCAGCTGGGGCCCTGCTTTTGAATGTAGCTGCGTGAATGTGGGATAATCAATTAGGTAGGGTGTCAGTATGCCAGCACAGATGTCCTCAGTCAATTGCAGATAATCATCAAGTTCTTTGAAATTTCCAGAGGAGATTGCATTACTCCTGGGACACCCTTGACCTGCCATCAGGAAAGGTTTCCCAGATAAGAAAAATAAAAGGATCATATCCTTTCCTAGTGCAGCAACATATATTACAAGCTATCCATAACCTTGAAAGGGTTAGAGTGATGCACCGAGAGCTGGATGCATACTGCAGGACACAGAAACAGTGCTCACCCCACCCCACCACCCCCTAGTAAGAAATTAAGACTTTACAGCATGGTATGATCAATAGCACCAGTGATATCTGCAGACATTTTTCCTCAACTCTTTTCTCAGGAAGACCAGCAGCTTCATGGACATGTAGCTTTTGCAAAGTCAGACAAAGGGAGAGGGTTTTTAATTTCAATGCATGCTTATTCACGATGGCACATGGAATATAAACAACTGTGGAAAAATGAGATGAAACTTCATCTTACAGGGACTACAAGAAACACTTTATCTATGTTTCAAATTTTACTAGTATTGACTTGAAAAACTTCCTAAGTAAGAATAAAACAAACCTGATAAAGATTTTCCATATCATCCAGCTTCAAATGTGGTGTTAGAAATTTTTTAGATCCGATCAAGGGTATCAGTGGTAATAGCTTGGAAACAAAGCTATCTTCATTTCTTCAGAAGCACAAGGTAACTTTGGAAACTGGAAGAACATCTTAGTGAGAAAACACAAATGAAGCTCATTTTTACTTAATCCATCACTACGCAAAGGATAATTATCACAGAAACAACAGTCAAAATGGCTACAATACCAAAGAAAGGGAGCTCAATCCAGAGGACTATTTAGACTTATGGTCATCATATTCTGATTGTTAGTAAAATTATAAAGGCAAACTATACTTTTGCTTTTTTTGTTAAAGGAGCTATTGATGTGCAGTGATGGAACAAGCAATAGCATCAAGAACTTATCGACACAGGAAAGGATGTGCAAGCAGAGGGTCTTTTATTCATCTGAGGTGCATCTGGAAGACCTAAGGAGAGAAGAACTCCTTTTGCTGGAAACACGGTTTGAACATGTAGGCAATTGCTGACTGAACCAGCAGATTGCAAAAGCAGGTATTAGCTCCTTGAGACAACCCCTAATACTACTGACTCACACTACTCCAGGAAAAAGCAAAGGAAAAATAAGACTTAAATAAAAAAAAGAAAAAATATTACATCAAGACTCTTGGACAGCAAAGACAAATACAGCAAAGTAGGTAAGCTAGAGTTAATCATGTCCACATTGTAGTCAGCGCTGTGTAGCTGAGAGACAAACCAGCCAACCTTTAATTGGCTTGGCTTTCAGTAGTCAATCAGTTGTGACAGCATAGACATCACCACAGGCTAATTCATATATAAATAACTTCTGTGACTCCAGTTTAAATATATATGGGCTTACTTGGGTATGCATGGCGTCTCCTGTTTTCTAAGTGAGGGTATTCACTCTCCACATACATTTGCCGTTTTATCAAATGGTTGACTCAAAGCAGTGAGTTCCTAGCACATTGAATAGTATATAGTTTATTATTTTTGTTCCATTAAGCATTACTCAAAGCAAACAAAACAAAAAAAGTATTCTTTGTCTGCTGTTGCTGAAGACTTTGGACAGGTGGCATTAATTTTTCCAGTAAAGTTTTGCCCCTTTCAGTGAGGCTACTATAAAGAAGGAAGAAGTCAGCTTGAGTGCTCTGTGAAGACAACGATGACTATCTCTATTCCTAAGTACTCATATAAAGTGTCAGACATTCTGTAAGTTACAGCAAATTGTTCATCATACAGTCAGGCTGAAGAGACAAGTGTGTGAAAAATGAAGTCTTTCACATATATTAAAGAAATTATTTTTCAGAGTTTGAGCATCCTACTGTATTGGTCAGTTTTTATGACCATACTATATAACAATACTGCCCATTTTGATACAGAAATGGATGTATCAATTACTCTAAAATAAAACTAATTCAAAGTTAGACTACATAAAAATGTTCATATATGTTCTGTGCAGCACACACAAAACACTGAGAAGTTTAATGTCCTCATTCTTTGGAAGGAGAGAGAAAAACGCTCAGCACTTAGATGTGAGCTTTGTGAATCTCAAGAAACTGATGAGATGGCAAGTTTTATGCTAATTGATCAGATGTTGCTGTCTCACAGGACTGATTTAATTGGTTTGGACCAGGTTGGACCACCCTTCTTCTATTAAGAGTGTAATTGATTTCACTGTGATTACTTGCAGAGAAAAGTCCTACCTAGTGCGCATAAGAAACGCAGGCTCCTCTGCCCTAGTGAGCAAATGCAAGAGGACTATTCACACAAAAATTGCACTTCCACATTTACAATTTACATACTCTGCATAGATTATATCCTTCAGTTGTGTGACATGGTGGTGGTGTTTTTTTTTTCTTCAAGAAACCTCTCAATATTGCCATTAACTTACTCCAACATGCATATTAGCATCTGCTCTGCTAACGTGTGACCTTCTAACAGACACTGTACATTTCTGTTAGCCATGAAGGCATTTCCAATAAAAGAATGCTTCTGTTAAGACAGTCCAAGTGATAAATTAAATGCATATTAAGCTTTAACTGTAATTAATTATAATTACACATAACAAACTGAACACTGGTCCATGTTCAGTACCATATAAAATAAAATCGGTTTCTATTAACACCTATCAATGTGCAAGCTTTAGATAACAGTACAAATTAATACAGAAGAATGCTAAATACAAAATCAATGAACTTCATCTAAGTCTGTTGAATAATGAAAGGATTTTAATATCGCTGCAGATAAATGCCTGGTATATGTTGCCCTCTTGTGGAATCCGTGATAAAGTACAAATTACTTTTTTTTACGCTTTTGCAGTGATATTTTAATATCTGGAATGTAATGATTTATTAAATTCACGAGGGGAGTAGTTTACCATGATAAACACTGAATATACTCTGTAAATGGCTACATTTGACAAACGAACCTAGGTAGATTAACTCTAGTAAATCAGGCCCACGCACTGCAAATTGTAGAGCCTTAGAATATTAGTCAATGTTTCATTTGTTCCTTTGGAAAAAAAAAATATAAATTATACATAATTTTAGATCCTTGTCGAAGTTAAAATTTTTGCTAACCATACAAAATGGTATTTTAGAATTTTTAGCTGTTTATTATTGAAAATTCAAGGCATACCTCACCTATGATTGCTACTACCTGTATCAGTTATCACATAAATAGAATCCCTTGGATGCTTCATATTTCACTATCAAATCACTCACTCTTTAAATGCAGAGTAATTAAAATACTGTCTTTCAAAGAACAATACATTTAATCCTATTTTTTTCAATACACATTTAAGAGAGAAATATTTTCCTTATGAACCAAGAAGAAAATCAGGAAACCGGAATTAAACATTTAATCAAACATTAGAGAATAGATTTTAATGAAGCTAAAGGAAACGATCAAGGACTTCAAAGGCAGTTTAACAGGCTATTAGGATATTTCAAAAGAGTTAAAAATTGAACTGTACCTGAATTTTCCCTGTGAAAATCTGCTTATATAAGAATATAAATATTTTAATTCCTTTAGAATGTCTTTTAACAGAAGGTAAGTTATATTTAACACCTTTACATAGCATTATATTTAGGGCAAATTCAAATACTTGAGTGGTTGTTTTTATTGTTTTGTTTGTTTTGGTTTTTTTTTTACCTTTTCAGTCTGATTTCAGAAATGAGCCAGTTTAGTACAACACTTGTACCCTTGATCAAAGATTTCCATCAGCTGTGGACAAAGGTCAGGTGTCCACGTTAATGTTATCAGCGGCCTCTGATACTGCTGACAGCAAGGTGTCACTGATACGTCTGCAGGATCTGATGGATTTGGTGTGATTGCTTTATTCTTCACCCACTGAGGTTTTATTTAGTTTAAAAAAAGGGGCTGAAGGGAGGTTGTGATTAGCTAACACACTTCAGTTCACCCTGTCCCATGACCCTTTTCCTAGTGCTGGCACAAACTAAATATTTTACCTTGATTTGCATGGATGAAATCCATCCAGGAGGTGGGGGCTTCAAAGTTTAACTGGTTGGTATCCCTGGACTGACTCACAAAAAAAGTAAATCTACAGGATGTTTGAGTACTTTCAATATATGGGATTGTTTATGGAGACTGTGAACGACTTGGGGCCACAATGTCATTGATAAATGTTTAGATGAATGGAAGTCTTCAAGCTTTGTTTTGTTTCTAGCAGCTCCCCCTTTTTTTCTCCCATCTGCAGTTTTTGGCTGTGGCTTCTCCTTGCTCTAGGAAAACAATGATTAACGAGCATCCTATAAGCTGAGTTTTGTGGACTGATAAGGCCCTAAAGAATTTGCTGTCATCCTCAGATGATTATTCCATGTTTCTTCTAGCCCAGTTTTCTAACAAGAGTCTTCAGAATTTTATCTAAAACATCCCTTAAATCTGATTCTGTGCTTTTACAGTATTAGAATGTGTATGCTTGTGTTTATATACACATATGCTTCTAACATACATTCATACATGCTTATCGGACCTAAATTACTTGAGTTACCCCTGCTTCATAGAAGTGTGTTAAAGACAAATTGTATCTGCAATTTTTAATGCATTATGACTTTTATATCAGCAAACATACAACAAAATATAATCTCAATGTTATTAATACAGAAACAAAACTATTTCATAAGGCTTATGCCAATATGAGATAAACTGATCTGACTGAAAAGTAATTTCTTTTTTTTTTTTCTTTGTTGGATCTGTTTATTGGGGCTAGTCTGATCAATTCTTTGAGCTGACTGACCACGTAGCTTCACAAACATTAATGCTGGCTCAAGGGAAGCGGAAGGGATGCCTGGCAGAGAGCACTGGGGAGAACACAACCATCGCTTTTGTCAACGGTGTCAGTTTACTTTGACTTGATTGAAATGTGAAGCAATACCACAGTTAGATGACCTAGGTGAATTGAGGCTTTAGTGGTTTGAGGTCAATAATGCCCAGACTTTAAACCCCAAACCACCTACATATATCACAAAGCATTAGGCTCACGTGTTCACAAAGAACAGCAGTACTGACATAGCCCCTGCCCTTTTGACAAGCTCCTGTAACTTTATTCATGAAGCAGCATCATGTAGCAGAACTGATCTCCACACCAGAAAGGTACGGATCATGAGACTTTAGGAGCAATTATCATAACATCCAAACCAAGGATAAATGAAAACATATATTAAGGTGACTGCTCTTATATTCTTGCTCAAAAGCAGACATAAATACAGCACCAGTAACTCTGGTAATATCCAGATAGCAATTGCTCTCATTTCAAATAGCAAAACATATTTTCTTCTGAAAAAAAAAAAAGTCATTTACACCTTCATATTATATATCTGGTAAATCATCTTGGAACGGTACCGTTTACCAGAGTCATGAGGAGCAGCCAAGGTACTTGGTATTTCTGTTGATTCTGACAAATGATTCATACAGAGCAGAAATTGATCAGTGCACCAAAAACGTTTCATCCATGAAAAAGACTAGAGAAATCTAAAAAAAATGTGAAACCTAGTCCTTCATATGCAGCGCATACACAAATTCACATACACACACACATACATACAAAACTAAGTGAAACTCTACAGTTGTCTAAAATAACTTTTGGGTTCTCTGTGAGCCAGATACAGGCAGATCAGTGTTAGCAGTTTGGGTCTTGACCAGCCTGATGGGCTCGCTCAGTCAAGGTTTTTATTATTTTAGTGCGATTAGAACTTCCTGGCGGGGCCGTCCTGTCTTTGGGTTACTTCTGCAGAGGATAATTAGAGTTATATCTGTAGAAAATTAGGGGTGAAGATGTCTGGTGCGAAATGCTCCAAGGAAAAATGTAGGCAATATTCAATACTACAGCCACTATGGGGAGAGGGTCCTAACCTCCAGCATCCCTGCCATCTCCTTCATTTCCTCACAGCTTTAGGTGGAAAATACTAAAGACTGTCCACGCATAAGCTTCATAAATTCATGAGTTAGATGAAAAGAAAAGGATAAATCTTAGAAAGTTCGTCTGCACCTGAATGTAAAAGAAAGGAAAAAAGATGGGATTCTAAGTCCATGCTTAGCAAGTAAATGGTCAGGATTAAGCCTGCTGTAATCAAGAATTAGTATGACAGTCACACTAGATCTGAATTCCACCACTGCAACTCAGTGCAGAAGTAACTCTAGAGTGAAATTTTCATTGATGATTATGTTATAATTGATAAAGCGACAAAGTTATGACTGCAAGAAATATAGAAAAACATTACCTAATTTGCTCTTATAACACTTCCTTAGCATCTTCCATGTTCAGAAAATCAGGTTTTCAAACATAACAAGCAAAAGTGCTTTCTGGTTTCTATCTGTCACTGAGTAATGCAGAAACACAAGCTGTTACTTGAAAGTCCCTTCTACTGACATAATGATCAGCCCAAGGACTATTAAGAGAGTCTGCAAACAGTCCCTTTGAGGAACAAATAAAAGCCATTCTGTGTACACAAAGTACTTTCAGTTGGATAAAACATTTCATGGGTCATGATCAATGTTTCATATCCTGGTAAATTTAGATTAGCAGCTGTACTCCTTTACAAAGGTGGGTGAAAAAAAAGCTCCTTGTTCAATAGACCTTCCAAAGGCTGGATGTCTTAAAAAGCTTCTAAAATAGCTTTTATCCCCCCTACCCCCCGGCCCCAAAATCAATATGCTTTAAAACATTTTACCTTCACGAGTTATTGCACTTTAAAAAGACTGTATTAAATGCAGGACTGTTCCCCAAAATATTTTTTTAATCTAGCTCCCCCAAATAAAATGTTGTTATATCCAAAGATAATACAACCCAACATTTAATGTTCAAAACATACAGTCTTCTCTCATGGATTCATTTTTATTTTTGGTATCCAGAACTCAAGGAAAATATCTTTCTTTAACACATTTCACAGGAGGTAGGAAGGGGCAAGAGGACACAACATTAACCCTACTGACATTCTTTGTGCTTTCCAGCTAGTAAAAGATTTATGTGGTACTTCAGTCTTCTGCTGACTTTGCTTCATAGTTAATGTGCATGTATAGCAACTTCGCAACTAAAATCAATGTAAAACTTTCTCTTGTTTTGTTTCTTAGTCTGTTAAAACAAATCTCTTCTTTGCAGTAACATCTTGGCGGAGCAATACCTAATATGTTTTGTCATGTTGAATGCTATTTTAATTACCTTAACACAGGCATACATGAAGAAGGCATTACTACAACATACTACAGCACTTCATCATGTTTCTGTTCTAAAACGGAATCATAAGAATAATGATTTTCAAGCAAACCTGAGTTTGAATACAACAAGGATAAGCAATATTAGCATTTGGCCCAAAATCTCCACAAACTCATTAAAATTGGTGGGTTCTGAGTTACTGCATTAGCCTCCAGCAACAGCCAAGGATTAAAATGAGCCTAATGTTAAAGCCCAGTAACAAAAGGAGGTTACATCCCTTTAATCACAGATTTATAGCTTCTCTGTCATTTCTTATGTCTATCTGCAGCTTCTACATCTTCTGCTGTTCACTGTTGTCCCATTGACTCTTACACGTCCACTGAACATGACGGGTGACAGAAGCCATGATCACAGCTTGTGGTAACCCATGCAAGACCACTCATGACGTACATAAACAATGTGATAAAGAGGAGATCCTGGGCAAAATATAACAGGATTCAACATAATTTGACAGTTATTTACATAAGCCTCAGAACGTAAATTCTAAACCGACAAAATTGTTTATGTAAGGTATTATGTATTTTATTCACTTATATCGAGACAGTGTTGAAAGGGATAGCAAAAGCTTGCCTAGGCCCTGCCTCCCTCTCCCTGGCAAGAACAGACATGGCTCTGCTGATTTGTTAGCCTACACCACAGTCCTGGAAAGCTAGTCCAGGTGCTAGTCAAAGGGAGAAGTTAGGACCAGTGGTGGTAGCAGACACAGCTGGCAGGATGCATCTCTCATTTTCAACTTTCCACCCACAGGAGGGAGAGGTACTATCCTTATGCCTTTTGCCTACCTAATGGCCATTGGCACGGCCAGCACCAAGCTAAAAAAATTCTTGCTCTTCAGCCAGCACTCTGTCAAAGCTCTATTCCACAGCAGCTGGGAAAGCAAAATTTATTTTTGCCTACATTGTTGAGAAGCCCTGAGTCAGCTCTGCTAAAATGATCCCTCATGATGAAAAATTTATGGCTTTTGCTCTGCCTCCCTCCCTCCCTTTTAATATCCTTCCTTTTTTCCACACAGCATTCTTCCCAATTGGATTTGGCAACCTCCCCAATTCCTGTTAAACATTCTCCATCATCATTTTCAAAATAAATACATCTCGCATCATGCCCCTGTTTCAAGACCTCTATCCTTTGGTTTTAGACTGATGGCTTTTAAAGGATGAGCCAAATCTCTAAATGTTTTAAATCAACAGTGTTCTTTAAGAGTTGCTTTAATCACTTTGACAAGACATCTATGCAATTTCTAGGAGCAAAGTCACCACTCATGGAAGGTGTAAGTTATTCAAGATACTGCCATCAGCTGAGAAGTGCTGTGAACACCTATAGATCTTGGAATGTGCATAGCTGTCTAAACGTACTTAGCAAAGCACAGAAATTGAAATAAGAAAGGAAATCAAGTAATACCCCTCTTTCCAGTTGCCTGCAAATTACCATTATCTCCACTCACTACAGGGCTCCAGCCCATTACGGTTGATGATAATCAGCAGCATGGAGAAGAGAACTGAGCTTTTCATCAGTGCCATCTGTACAAGAGCTCTGACAGGAGGGAACGGGAGGGAAAGGGTCAGCCAACCAATCTACTTGCTGGTAAACAAAACCAGCCCTAAGCCAGTCAGGGGAAACACTACCACTGGGTTTACTCCAGAATTTAGTGGGCTTAGTTTACAAGGAAATTTTCCATCCCAGAAGAAAGTCACAGTTTAAAGAAACATTTAAAATAAATTGTTTGTTCCAGCACAGTATTTTACAAACAACTTCATAAAAACCAGATACAATCATTTTCTTCAGTTTGCCAGATTTCTCTGGATTTCATTTTGATCTATGTACTTCTCCCTTACACTGGTTTATAAATAAATTGTCTATGATCTCTGAGAGTATTTCTGCCACATCAACAAGTGAAAGAGAAAAGAAACTGACCTAAATACTAACACACTTTTATATCTTGTTATTATTCATTTTTATGTATGTTACTTATTTATGAGTGGCATAAAATCTGTAGGAGGTAACTGCTATTCACACTCCACCTCTCCTCGCCTTTGGAATGGGGAAATGCTGCATCTGTGCTTGGAGGATGCCAGATCGCTGCCTGTGCCTACCTAGATTCAGCTGGCAGGTAGCCCTGTGGGGTGGCACAGCAGCTGGTAGGAGTCAGGAAAACCTTTCAGCTTTCTGCTTTTTTTCCTAAAACTGTACCATCCACAGTCAAGATGTAGTCAAAGTATCTCGATTATCCTAAGTTACATACAGTTACTAAAAGACAGCGGAATACAGATTCCAAAGGAATATGTCTTATTCCAAAACTGTCTCTTGTGAAACTTCAAATTCCTGTGTCTGTTATTAACAGATTGCTTATCTTAGAAACATTAGATTTTGATTCATTCTTTCCCTTCTTGCTAAATATATGCCTAGAACCTTTAATGAAGAAATACTTTCAGTTCAAGGATACAAATTCCAAATAAGTCTTAAAAAAGTGGTTACCTGCAGGTAGCAGAGCCAGGAGCTGCCTGCTCACCTTCTGGCCAGGGGGGAACAGCTTTCAGGAGACTGTACGGAGCTGGCTCCCACTCAGATCACGCAAGGTAACTGGGACTAAGGCTGCATGCAAGGACCCACCCGCAAAAACATTGTGAGAAGAGACAAGTTTACAGAGCCTTCTTATTTGTATCCTATATGACCTAGTATTTGACCAGGGCCCAAGTATTTCAAGAGAAGCATCTTGAAATACATTGCATCTCAATTCAGCAATAAGAAAACTAGTCCTTTAGGCAACAACAGCCAGGTGAGAGGAGCAGGGGTGGGGAGCATCCCCTAAGCATAAGAAATAGGAATATTCTGCATGCACATAGATACTATGAGCCAATGGTAACCTGATCTTCACATAGAATATGTAACGTCTAGCAGCAGAGTTAAGGTTGAACTCATTTCCGATTACTGTGAAATACTTGTAGACAGTGGAAGAGTTTCAGAGAACAAATAATATCAAAAGAAATATCAGCAAACTATGATATCTAATAAATGTCCTGGTTTGGCCTAAACCAGGCTAATTTTCCTTTCAGTTATTTTTACTTTCAGCTAAGTCTCTTCTAAGTAACTGCATTTTCTGAAACTAACTGCATGTTTTGCAGACAGTGTCTGCTTCTAGGACTGATAATGCTCGAAGTTTGTAGTTATCGCTGAGGCTCTTGCTGTACTTAGTCTTAGAGAAACCAAGGTCACTGCTAAATTCCTCACTGCTTACGAGTGAAGAGCCGAAGGGGGGTCACACCTGCAGGGAGGAGCGGACAGGGCAGGTGACCCAAAATTGACCAACGAAGGTATTCCATCCCATACACGTCATTCTCTGTATAAAGCGGGGGGATCATGAGGGTCTCGCTCTCTTTCTGCTATGGCCAGTGTCCGAACAGGACTCTGTCTGTTTTCCTGCTGCCCCCGATCCGTGCATCCCTGAATCCAGCTCTCGACCATCGCTGGGCCCAGCCTGGGCCTTCCCGGAGCCTGCCCTGCAGTGCCGGTGGTGACATGGCTGACTTCAGGGGAGCTCAATCTTGGTTTTGTATATATATTTGTATATATTTGATTATTTCTATTATTATTATTATACTCTTTTTCATTATTATAGCTTATTAAAACTGTTTTAACTTTTCAACCCCTAAGTCTCTCTCCCTTTTCCCTTTCCCTTCGGGGGGTGGGGGGAGGGTTAACAGAGAGCGTCTGCCACAGGTTTAATAGCCGGCCCAGCTTTAAACCATGACAATAAAGCATAAGATATATTTTTTATCTTTACTAACTGATCCATGCATCTGCAGATCTAGTATTTCAGAAAATGCTGTTAGCAACAAGAGAACACTGTTGTTTTTATAAAGAGTAGCACATTTTGTCTTCATGAACTTACTGAAGAAAGCAATAGCATTTTGAGGAAAACAAGTTTCAAGTTTTTTATTATTCAGCTAATTTCATGCTTTTAAAAGAAAGAACACTTCTTTAAGTGGAAATTCTGGCTATAAGCTGTGTATTTTGTCAAAACAGGTTTTTTCTTAATTAACATTACAAATGCTTCTGAGAAGTGAAAAAGATGCCAGTAATACTGATGTTATAAATTATGAAACTTCAGCTGTTTAGAGTAATGGAGATTGAATACTGAGTAGATGCATTGCTGACACCTTGGAGAGTCAGTTATATAAATGTATTTGTTTCATTCTGGAAATAAAATATATCTCGTTGGATTTTGTTGCCCACATGGAAGAATGCAAAATAGAATCCAATGATGGTAAATTGATTTTTAAAATATATTTTTACCAACAGCCAAACAATGCAGTCAGAGCTATGTTTATTTACAGTATACGGTTTTGTAACTGCGATGTGGAATTAATAACACATTTAAGTGGCTTGAATCAGCCAAAGAGGGACCTGAGCCTGTGAAGCTGCCATCCACAGCTGCAGCCCAGTAGGTTGTAGTACATACATACATATATGTACATACAGTATGCAAGGTAAAATTGAACACCTCGATTACATTTGGAATATGATGATGAAATGATTGCAAGGATTGAAAAACAATAAGATAATTTATACTTTGAATATACTGTCTTTTAATACTAACATGCTGGGGGAAGATAAGGCTCTTTAATTACTACTGACCAGAATAGGACAAGGTACTGACATAAATTTCTTAGCAGTCTTTTCTGGTGCCCTATCTTTTATTTTCTTAAAGAACCATTTCTACCCAAGAATTAGAAAAAAATATATTCATATCTTACTTCCTTTTTTGCCTTTCAATTTTTCCTTCTCATCACACCCTTTAGTGGTGTGTTTGTTTGCTGCCTCTCCTTGGGCAGCTCTCCCCCGCCAGCACTTTCATGTTCATTCTCATGCCGAATAAGCATGGAACACCTCCCGTTTATGCTGCTACTCTTCTCTCCCTATAGGATTATTAGCAGAATTTGAGGTGCAAACATTTAAGAAACAATATATATGTGTGTTACTAGAGGTAGAAAGTAACTCCAGTAGTTCATAGCAGTAAATAAGTTCTTAATTTTGAGGGAATCAGCTAACACAAGCTGATGACAGGACCCTTTTCTTATTGTTCTTTAAATGTTCTGAGCACTATGGGAGAAAGGCTGGTGTAGCACAGAAAATAAATGGATGCTTGCAAATGTCATCTGTTCTAGGAAGCACTAAAGGGACAACGAGGACAGAGAAAATATGCAAAAAAAAAAAAAAAAAAAAATGTCTACATGCTGCTTCACCTGCAGTCACTGGAAGGTGTATGTGTTGGGTGAGGAGGGAAAAAGAAATTTGGGCCAGACAAGCTTTACTTGTTGGCATGGCTCCTTTTTTATCTGCTGCTTCACAATAAACCACACTGCTGTTCTAAACTGAGGGAAAAATATTCCCTCCCTTCTTTTATCTTGTACTCCTTTAGAGTTACATCATGTTTGCTTAAAGTTTCCTGCAAAATACAGACTGTACATTTGTTTAAACACAGCAAGTGTTTTGCTATAGACCACAATGCTGAAGAAAGTTTAGAAGTATGCTCTTACTGAGGGGCACTTGCTCTCTCTCATAGTGAAAATGTTCCCCTTCTCTGGACAAGAGCATGAAAGTCTATTATTTTAGCATTATTAAAATGGATATTATAACATATTTAAGCCTATTGTAAAATGGAAATTGAAAATTTTTTTTTTCAGAGTCTTTTTTCTCCTCTCCATTAATGGTAATTATGCAATCATTTTTTATTTCTTTTTTCATGAATGTGGACAATTATCAAGATACACACATTAAAAATTTTCATTCAAAATGACTAAGGAATAGGGTATGCAAAAATGCAACCACAAAGGATTTGAGATTACTGCATGGCAAACACATTATCTCTTCTTTTTGAGATGTAAATTTCCACATGAAATGTAAAAATTGTCTGCAGCCAACTAGAAAAATAACAGAGCTATGTTGTGCCATCTCAATACACAGTTGAACATACTTATCCATCAGAGTTTTTACTACTGCATAAATAATGTATACATACTTAACAGTTCTGAATAGGTATGCTGATTTTGACTTTAAAACAAATAATCCTGTTTATCTGTGAAGAATACAGATATGACTGGATGCTGAGAAATTATTGTGAAAGGAATAAAGACAAGATTGGATGCTGAGTGTTATAAAATTCAGACTGTATGAGATATTTCTGGATGGCTGAATCCTGATAAAATCAATTGACTTGAATGGTTTCAAGAATACATTCACAAAGACCCAACTTAGGGATAAGGACCTTCTGCACTAGCAGAAGGCAATTTTCCTAGCTAAATTGTAAACACAACAAAAATGAGCATTCTGTCCTTGATTTTTACGTAGTAGATTTTTTTCTTTTTGTCGTAAGTTGCTTCATACCAGAAAATAAAAATAAAAAGGTTGAACATGGAATGTTTTATAACATAAATACATTTCACAGTGATAGCGCAAAAAGGAGCAAAGTTTCTATTCTACAAACATGAAATCAGCTGTTAAGGTTATGAGCCGCATCAGACAGAAAGCAAAACAAAGAAGTGTATATTTCATAAGTATACAACATATAAAGAGCAGCAGACAGGATCATATTTTCCAGAAAGCAGAAAAAAACCCCACTGAAAGTCTGTGTATGACAGTTCAGAGGTGAACCACTGCAGAGCTGCAGCATGCTCTAATGCTGTTTGGGCTGCAGCTGAAGAAGCTCTGTGAGGACAAGCAGTCCCTGTACTGAAGGAGAGGAAAGATGGAAACTTGTGGTATGCTTGGACAAGGAAAGCGTGTGAAAGATGAAATTACCATTCAAAATGCTAAAATTAAGAAGGAAAGTAGACAAACAGGATTTGCTTGCCTCTCTGCAAAACAGGAGACAAAAATAGGTATCGTTAATGACATTTTAAAGGTGCTGAGAAATGTTAGGAAAAACTTCATGGCCACAATGTCTTTTTTTTTACCTTTTGAAAGAGAAGGACAGCCAAATTTATGTCGATAAACCTTCTAGTTACCACAAAGACCAAAAAGGATACAAATCTGAAGGAAATGTGAAAGCGTGGTATCACTGAAGAGATATGATGTACAATTTCCTGATCCTTCCTTTTCCTGGAGATATGTGCTGTACTGTACTGCTCAATGTGTCAATAGGATATTTTAATCTGGTCTAATTTCGTCTTGTTAGTTAGAAAGCTGCAGGAGGAATTCCTTAGACAGAAGATATTAAAAAATTCTGGGCTCAAGTATGATTGTTTTGAAACCTACGATTTTATGTATTTTTAATTATCCTACAATGTAGCTTCAAAACAAGGATATATCATGGCCTGCATGTGAATGAGCTGTAAGCTTTCATAAACAGAACAAAATTCTCGGTGTGCCTTCATTACAGATAGTTCAGTGAATTTGACAAAAATTTGGAGAAACAGCTGATTTTTATTATTTTTTAATGTTTAATTTTTTTACTATCTTACATGCGTAAATAGGAAATTAAATTGCTGTAATTCTTGTCACAAGATGCTCCTTGAGTCATAATTTCTAACCAATGAAACTGAGAATTTATTAGAAAATTGGTTAAACAGCCCAGTGACTCGATGCATTCAGACCCACTGTTAAATAGTATCACTGAAAAAAATGTTGTATTAACATAGTAGTTTATCCCAAAGGACCCTGAAAAGTCTCATATTCCAGTGGAATACAGCAGTAACTGAGAAGTATTCAACAGAATATCAACCTTTTGTTAAATACTTGGTAAAAAAAATGTAGTAAAAATAAAACTGGAAAAATTGGATAAACCATGAAAATATGGGCAGTGATTAATAGAAGAGCTGGAAAAACATACCATACATTTGTCAGAGATATCAATAAATCTATAGTAATAATAATGTTTTCTTAATCACCTTTCAGCTTTTTTATGAGATGATGTTTTTAGAGGACAATGCCCAGGGACTGATCAAAGGTAGTATTAAAATTGGAAAAGGACAACTGGGGGCACCATGGAGAATTCATCGTGCATATCAAATAATGGAGTCTTCAAGCCTTTTATGGAATTTTTTTTATGCATTCCCACTTCATCTCTAAGTTTTGATAAGATTGCAATATAAGAAGAGAGAATTTCAGATTTCAAAATAGGAAATGAGATTGTTAAAGTCTAAAGAAAAGGTCTTCCAGTAATTGCAAATTAGTGTAACTCCACCAAAGTGAAAGGGTATGGAACGGATTTCACTGTTTATGGATCTGATCCTTGCTAAGCATAAAATGTTGTAAATTATGTATTTTCTTTTATTAGCTTTGTATTTCTTTTATTTTTTTCCCCTGGAATTTCCCTGTGTCTCTCTTTTAAACCTCTTCATTTTCCCATCATTTTCTCTGCCTCTCAGTATGGCTGGGATAGTACAACTCCTGGCTATTCCCACTACTTCCATTCTTGTGTCTAGTGTTTATCAGTGATTTCACCATGATTTCTTGCATGTGATTTATTTGCAGTCTGCAAATGGCCTTCCATTCAAGAGCTAGAAAGGCATGGCACAGGTTAGTTTCCCAGATAAAACACATTCTGGCTCCCAACACGGCCAATGCCTTTCCTCCTGTTTGCTGTAGCCAAACATATTATTACTGTAAAAGTGAAGGCACCCTTCTCCTTCCTTTCCTCAGACAAATATCAAAATCATACAGACTTGCTCTTCAAGAGCTCACTGTCATCCTTTAGAACTCTGAAAATGTTTGGTTTGTGTTTTTTTCCTCAGTGATATCACTACTGGTTACCATTTAACACAAATTTGTAAAAAATAAAAAAAAAAACAAACAAGAAAACCAACTGAAAAAAAAATGCAACACAGAAAAGCAATCAGACAATTAAGTAGAACTTACTGGCAGAAAATAGGGGCTGTGCAAGATTTGCAGAAATCATTAAGAATCACTTTCCTAACCAGAAACTTTACTAATCAGAAGATGAAATAAACCATAAACTAAGTAAATAGAAAACTGTATTTAACTGATATGCTTTTTGTTCCAGAGCTTAACGGGCTTAATCATCAACAAAGAAGATTGGGCTGTACTATAACTTCCAGTTAAATGACTTTCCACACCATCCCGAGACAGAAGTAATCTGTTTGATAAAAGATGACCCCATCTTGTAAGATCTGAAATAGAGTTAATTATTTTCTAGTTGTACAAGCCCGTATAATCAACTAATTATTCATAAGTCAAACACAGCACAAATAAAAGTGTGAAACAGTCGAAAGTAAACAGTCTGAAAGGAACAAAAAAAAAATCTGAGAGCCCATTATCCAAAGTGCTCAGTGACTGTTTATGGTAACAGACACAGTGTAAGGAACATCTGGATTCACTCTTAAAATAAATTTACTCTTAACTAAACAAAGGGGAGTCCAAAATTGTGGGACTCTAATACAAGTTTTTACAGCTCTACGAATGAAACGTGTTAGCCTCTATGACGACCAGTCAATTTACTGTCTACAAGAGCGGTTCAACTTAAGAATGCAAAAAATGACATTGTAGTGAGCCTTCCCCCATTTTTGTTGCATTTGTTTCACACTAACAAATGCTGTTTCTCCATCTCGTTCTTATTTTTAAATGTTTTTGTCCTAAAAATACACTTCAAAAATCACCTTGCTGAAGTTGACATTCGATGTGTTAAACACTAGATGGCAGAACGAGGCTGCAGCTGAGCACCCCAAAAAGGCTCCACCGAAGGTAGCCTGCATTTTACATGGAGCATTTCAAAGACACCAGTTGAACTATTTCACCTGCTTTTTCTATGAAAGGTGTCAGTTACACAAAAATTATCTCCATACACTACAATCTTTGTATACATACGCTGTTTTCTTTCCCTGAAAAAGAAAAGCAAGAGGTGTCACGCCAGTAGGCCCCTGGCAGTTCCCTTGGGTGCCTGCTCGCGCCCCAGCCCGGGTGCCCCGGCCTACAGCTGCCACCTCGGCCATAACACGGAGGGTTTGGTGTCCCAGAGACGGCTGCAGAACCACAAAGCCTTAAGGTCAGCTCCTGAAGCCAAATCATATTGACTTCAAAGGGCTGCATGTTTAAGTTGAAAATGACCAAGAACTGAATGCAGAATTTAGGATTTAGGCTGAAGTACAAATCAAAGGAAGGGATTCATCTCTCAGCCTTGTCAAGGAATCCAATAGTAAGACATGCAGAAACAATACCAGGACACAAAAGAGTCAAATACAGAAATGAACAGACAGATTAAAAAGACCTTCTTCTAAAATTTGAAATTGCTCTTTATAAACAATATTAACTGAATTAAGAGTTTCCCAGAAATTAAGAGATTAACAGGTACATTGGCTCACCTGACCAGCTTCATACATAGAAGAATGCAACAAACAAATGCACCTAAACAAGTTAATAAAAGCAAGGTGCGATTCAGTTGTATTGCCACTGAAAGCAATTAAGATACCATTTTGTTCGCAATCAGGCTCATAGACTCCTGTATCCCACTGTGTCTTTGATGAATCCCACTGCATCACCTCAATGGAGTGGCTCATATTTTGGGTAAGTGGCAAACAACGTGTGCTGGCAATCTGAGAAGTTACGTTCAGCTGCACTCGAGCAGTGCTGCATGTGATTTGCTGCTAACAGGACTAAAGATATGTTTCAGACGGGACGGCAAAATTCACCGAGGCTGCGCTGCAATTCTGCCTTTCATTCTTGCGTAGTAAGCCTCATCTGTGGCAGCCAAAGGCTTTGCATAAGAGCAGCGATGCATCCGTTACAGCCTAGACGTGTTGGGCAGCATCACAAAAAAAGCAATGTGTACAGACATTATCTCCTATCCTAAGCCTTGTCCTAGCCACATTATATTTCTTCCTATGCCTAGAGTTATACTTTAGAAGCTTCAGTCTTTCTGGTTTTGGCAGATGTCTCCTGTGCAGCCCCTTAGGAGGTCTCTGAACACGCACTAAATGAAAACAAAAGGCAGAAAAGTCACAAACTAAGGCAACAAATGGTCAGGGAAGGCTGCTGAGCTGCTGCTCCAGGGGAGGCAGAGCAGCTGCTCGGAGCTCTCCCACCTCACACAGAGCTGCTTCTGGCACTGCCAGGGAAGGAAGGCGCATCCAGGCAGCAACGGGACTTACTCAAACGCGTTTTGAAATCAAAGGGAATGGCTTGGACAACAGCATAGCTACCATTTGTAATCAAATATGTAATTCACATTGCATTATTTCAGGCTTGTAACATTGTATATATATTTCAGGCTTCATGCTGAATGACAGACTGGAGATTGCTGGTTTGGGAGGATGAAATTGCACTGTCTCCTAAAAATCAACATACGAGTGTATAAACTACCAATAAAAGACGAGAGAGGGAGAGGGAAGGGG
Organism: Nyctibius grandis; assembly: GCF_013368605.1. Classification (NCBI taxonomy): domain Eukaryota; kingdom Metazoa; phylum Chordata; class Aves; order Nyctibiiformes; family Nyctibiidae; genus Nyctibius; species Nyctibius grandis. The sequence continues at coordinate 9,830,452 of NC_090659.1, read as the reverse complement.
AGGGGAAGGGGAGGGCGAAGAAGGGGGAGAGGGAGGGAGGGAGAGGAAAAAGCCCCACTCCATATATACCACTCACTGGCTGTTCTTTTGTTCCAGTTTTGCCTCATTCTTAAAATGGTACATTTAACTGGAATTAACCAATAATTTCAGTCCAAACTGGTAGAAATAGTGAGAGTATGGCTGGCCCACCAACTCCCCTTTCCCTTGGGCTGCTGTTGCACTGGAGCAGCGATGCTGTCAACGTTTGCTGCGGTCTGTTGTTCCTGTAGTCCTTCCTTCCCCAGCCCCAACGGCCAGAAACGGGAATGAACTCCAAAATGACCGGGAAAGGATCACAGGGAAAAATCAGATTACTGTACTCCAAAAGATCCATGGTTGTTTTTCGTTTTCCTCACAGATACCTTGGTATTCCACAAGGGTAAATTCAGAAAAAAAAGGATGCCATAGTAAGCTAATATGAACTTCCTTTCATAGTTGTTCACACCTGAGCTGTGCAAGCCTTTATGTCTAGGGTTTGATATTGCTCAGGTTAACTAGGCAGTGCAACCTTATCCCTCAAATGCTTTAAAAGCAGAACAAGAGGTAAACAGTGTTTTCTCATCCCTAGTCATAAATATCAAAGTATCAAATTACAAATATATGATAGGGATTAATTTCTTCGATCTTCCTCTGGGATTAATTATCTGTATATCAACTGAAATCAGTCAAACTAGTGGAGAAGTACTACAAGGGGGGGAAGGGAGACCCCAAATCCTCATAATCAAGTAGGTTTTGGATAGCTCAATTTTTCTATCATTTTTCTGCTTTCCTATGCCTCATCTATGTACAAACACCTTTACGTATACACCCAGGAATCCATCTCACTGCTCTCTTTCAACCCTTTCTTTACTAACATAGAGCATTGCACAAACACTGTGGTGAAGTTAATTTCACAGCTTCTCACATTGTTCCCAGCTGTTTCAGAAAACTTACATTCTTTTTACCTGATGAGAACAAACCTACTTGATTTTCACCTCAGATTCCAGTCTGTTTCAAATATTTGTCGAGATGCTACTGTATCATGATTACTAAGTTGGCATTAAAAAACCCCCAAAAGTATGCATATATACTTGCTAAAGAACAAGGCTCCAAGTAGACTTTCTCTTAAAGAGTTAGTATTACAGAGATGAACCAAAGCATGACCCTGACTACATATCACCAGAGCAAAAACTGCTAGGAACACTTCGATGCCCCCAGCTTTTACTTACGTATGTACATCTGCTAAGTTTAAGAGCCTTCATATTTGACTGAGCACAACATCCTCTTTCATATGTGGAAATATCAGCTCTCTAGCATGTTGATTGGATTAAAAATAGTAATACCTAAGAGGTGGTTACTCAAGGACAGGAAGAATTATTCTCCAGCTGTAATGCAAGAGCCACAGAGCAGCAGGAGGTGGCAGCAGGTGGCATATTTATATCCTCTGGATTATTTTCTTTTTCTCAAAAGCCAAAGAAGTCATGTGTACTTCTTGCCACAAGACAGCGAAGATGCTAAAAGTTTACATGATGTCAAAAAATGTTTAGACAAATTAATGGATAACCTCCACCCCCGCTAAGGACTATTAAAGTGAAAGATACTACCTTGGGCTTGGAAATCCTTGGAGTGTTTCAGGGAGGTAGGCTTTGCTTGTTCTTATATTGCCTACATGTTTGCTGTTGGCAATTTTGGATTTGAGGTATCAAGATAAACAGACCATTGATGGGTCCTGTGATAGCCTTTTCTATGCTCTTGTTAAGCTTCAGTGTATTTTGATGAGTGGTATGTTAACCTACATCAATTATTTCAATGATTGCTATAAAATTTAGTTAAAGAAACACAACTTTACGTTTGCTGATTTTAAAGAAAAGTTTCATTAATAAAGTCTGTTCATAATGCTATCCTTGGTTAATCAGACAGTCTAGCAAAATCACTAGCTTTTCCTGGCTTTCCTATATTTTTCTGTGTATTTTCATTCAGTTTAGGGCAAGTTCCTAACTGGATAAAATTACTGCTGAGCACAGTTAATACTCTAACCACTGGTAAAAACATGTCATCCTCATTAATAGTGAGCATAGATAGAAACATCTTTTAGATTAATTAAACTAAATAAGACCTCTTGCACAGTAAAATATTATTTAAACTGATTAAGTATAGCAGAATCAGTCAGTGTATGAGTTCGTTAATAGTATTTTTATTTTGCCTTTCTGAACACAGAAAGAATAACTATTCTGAACACAGAATAATAGCTGCTTCTGACTCAAAAGAAATAAATGATGTTGCTAGTTACTTACAGGAGCTTTGCTGTTTTATTTTGAAAGGAAACACCTTGTCACTGGTAGTTACAGAAGTTGTCTACTGCCTTCAGCTTTGTAAAAAATTTCAGGCCCAATTAAACTTCTAGAACAGTCTCTATAAATAAACGCAATAAAAATCCAAATCCCCTGGAAAACCTTGTATATTAGTTCCTGACAGGGGAATTCAACTGATCAGATTCTCCAGTGCTGCTCACGATAAACAATGGCTTAAACCCATGAGCAGTGCTGGGGCTGGTGCAGGCACGCAGCACCAAAATGCAACGAGTGGCAAAAGCCAAAGCTCTGCAGACAACAATATCCACTGCGTTTTGCTCCGGTGGGCACGTGAGCAATAGTAGCTTACGCTAACATGGTAGGCTGACATGCCTGGAGTACAGGGATGTGGTCCTCTCTGCCATCCCTCCTTCGGGGGACTAGATTTCTTGCAGAGATGTAAAGAACATACTGGAGACTTACTCATTTTATATCTTAGCCACTGCAGCACAGTTCGCCAGAGAATGCCTGTTGAAACCATCTGCAGACTTTAGGTCTGACAATTTTTCTGTGAATTAGAAATTGCTTTCTCATGAAAGTAAATAGTATAGCATTTTTGTGTCTATATAACTTTGGTAAAAGTTGGTTAAATAAGCAAAGTTTAATTTGAGAGAGGAAAATGCATGGGTCACTGTATAAAATCACTCCGTACAGACTAGTTTCAGGATATTTGTAGGCTATGGAAGATATATAGAATTCCTATGAATGTATATGCACCCAGTTCTTTTGAACCCTGATAACCACACGTCTGAAACTTGACACACTCTAGGCTGAATTAATTTTCAATAATGAAATTCTATATTTAACATAACACTACTTCTGGGTATATCTCTGTCTAAACACAAAGGGATATATTTGCATTTTAATGCACAAGGGAGTCATATACACAACCACTATTAACAGCAGCAGGTATTACGGGGAAAACATTCTGTGTAGTAAGAGCAGATTCTAATTTTTTTTTTTTTAATTTGACATATTGTATTTTAGCAGTTGTCATACTACAATGACTCAACAAATAAGTATGTCTAAGATGAAAATATGATTGTGAATGACATATAATCACCAATTCAGCCATTCTTACAAATATAAGAAGGGGTCACACTGTTCTGAGGTACGACCCATTCTCTTTCATGGGTACTACCCATTCTCTTTCTTAAGATCTAAGATGAGACATTACAATGTAGCAATTCAGTCAGTTCATAGGTAGTTTCATGAGCCTTGAAGTCTTGTAAGAAAATCAGCTGACACTGCAAAGAAATTTTAGAGAATCTGAACTACTTTAAAAAAGAAAACGTAAAAGTGTGGATTCTGCCAAAACGTCCATCTTCTTTCAATCTAGGTGGATTCGGGATTCTAGATGAAAAAATATCATTCAAAGATAGAAATAAAGCACACGCCTTGCAAGAATATGAAGAAGAATTATTACCGCTGAACTCGGAGTTGCCTTCCCAGACCTGGGCACGGGACTTCCAGCTCCAGGTGTTGTTTAAACAGACTGCACATGCCTGTTCTGCTCTGAAGTGCAGACCCACCACTCTCTCGCTCAGTACCCTCTTACCACTTCCATAATCTCACTAAAAATTAGTGGGAATATTCAAGTGATAACATAAATAACTGCATTAAGTCCGTCCCTAAGCAGGCAAAAGGAGGGAGACAGAAATCTAACACTGCCAATTATCCTGTGTTGACCTTTGGTACTGAATGGTACATCTCCAACTTTTCGCAAGAAAGTGATGGCAGAAGCAAGAGCTGTGTGCAGATCTCTTGAGCTTCTGCCCAGCATCTTAACCACTGGGCTAGTGTCACTAACATGTTGAAGGTACTCACAGCTTTGTTCTCCTGGGGAGGTCAGTGCACAGTGTCACTTCTTTGCCAATGAATGCTTCAAAAAGCAATCATCTCTCTCATTGACAGACATTTCTCTCCGCCAAACAGTTTTTCAATGTATCTCCACATATTCGGAGCTACTTACATTTTTCTCTCCCTCCCTAGAAACATATTTTCTTTTTAGCACTGTGTGCTGCTATACAGCACAGATAAGGCGCAACCGAGGTAAGGGAAAAGACTATTTGCTTGCCCATCTCCAGGAGACATTACAGCCACTAGCCTAGTTTAATCATTGTCTTGGATTGTAAACAGCATGCTCTAGCCTTGAGTTAAGACCCCTTGTAAAAGAGCAAGGCATTCTGGTTTTATATTCTCTTAACACAAACGGGTAACAACTAGGACAAATTCACTGAAGTCAATCTACACTGTCATAAAACCATGTAATAGAAAAGAGAAAAGCTCTAAATACTTTGGTATTGCACCAAATCCTAAGAACAAAAAAACTACACACACACGATCACAAAAAAAAGTTTCACCAAATAAGAACATATTCTTTCATCCACCACTAGGAAGCAGTATAACCATGTTTTTAACAGTTTGGAAATTATAACTATTCCAGTCAGACTTCTGGAATATTTAGAGTGGACCCCAAGACAAAAAAGAGGAAAAAAAAAAAAAAAACAAGAAAGAAAAAAGGCATTTCTGTCTGATGACTATATCAACTACTTGCCACACTGAATGCCCCTGCAGGAAAGTAAAACTAGAAAGATTTCTGAACATGATGGAATAGCTTCACGTAAGAGATATTTCTCATCATTTAAGGAGATAGATAAACCTTTGCAAGCCTTCTTGCCTCCTTCCTGCACACGATTACCAATCAAAACACAAGCCAAAAGCACAGAGGGCCTGCTACTTTATTATTTTGCACTGTGCAAAGTGTTCAGTTACAGTTTTTGAAAATTTCTGATGTGTTTGTAGAATGCTTTCTTAAAGGTGTGGTGGTGTGCTGCATTTATAAGAATATGAAAAAGGTGACAATATCATCATAAAATCTAATGGAACAACAAAGTTTACAAGATTGGATTTTGGGCTAGATTAGTGTTTAAGCAATGCAAATGTGTGATAACTCTTGCTATCTATATCTTATGTCGTGATAGTGAGCTTCATGTCTGTGTCTTGAGCAAGAAGAGTAGGTGGTAAATATCTCATCTGTGTCTATAGGGTCAATGGATCCACACTCTTCTTGACCCCTAAGCCCTAAACATATCCTAATTATTTCAGCAGTAAAAGTGTCATATTCTTCACCGAGATTTCATTAGGAAGAAAAGTCTGAAGGCTTACATTTTCTTGCAATTCAAATATCACAAGATTACTTATTGTGGTAACAGCACTTAACATTTACACCCCTCATTCATCAACTACTTCACAAACATCAGCTAATAAGGCAGACTTCGATGTGTTTATTTTCTTTGCCTTCTAGACTAGAAACCCAATCCAGGGAAGTGATTCATTAGTCAAACACAATACGTGCCAAATCTGGTAATGTTACTTTCCCTGGCTTTTTTTGCTACCTGAAACCATCCTATTACACTTCTTCATATATATCATGTTTCAGGAGACAGATAAAGTGAATACAGTGATTTAATTTCTAAGATGTTTATTACTTTCCAGAGTATTAAATGTAGCCATTTTACATCTTAAACTCCATATAAAAGGTTAGTTACTTTTGAGATATTTCTAAATGAAATTGTTAGTTTGATAAATATTTCATCATTTCCATGATTTGCAAATATGTTATTGATTTATATTGATACACATAACGTACTTCTCATATAAATACATATGCTTATCTCTCTTACATCTCTTCTAGGAAGAAAGTTTCAAAAAATAGATGTTTTGTATAAAATTGTCTTTCTTTTCAGTTCTGATTTACACTCTTAAAAGACCTGAAAGTCCAAGTGATACTATGAATGCTTCTCAGCTTTTCTGAATCTTTCATATTTTTCTTTCTTGCACATCAAGATATTTTACTTGTTCTTTCTAATTCAATCTCAGTAGTTTGGAAGACTGCTGACTAAGCCCTTTGTAAAACATCCTGTTGGTATTTATTCTAGCCTTAATGTAAAATGTCATTGAAATTCACATACACACAAAGGATCAGTGTATACATTGCCTAAGAGAGTTTACATGACCTCCTAGACAGAAGGGTCATCACCAGAAGGTAGATTATGTTGAGCTGGGTAAACAGATTCACCCACTCCCATTTCATGCCTGTCTCTGCCATCACAAGAAATACATATTGCCAAATTAGTAGCACTAATACACTTTCTATTATGGAAATGATTGCAGGAAAACAGATATTCTTATACAACCATAAAAACTTTAATATTGGGTAGATAATGCCAAAGATTCTGTAAGTCAACCTGTTAACTGAGGGAAGAGCTAGACACAAAGTAGGCCAAATATAATAAAAGAGAAGCAGAACAACAGATAATCTGGGAGCACAGCCCGGGCCTCAGCGAAGGCTGTAGCAAAAATTCCTAAAACTGCAGAGTGATGACTTCACTCAGACTTAAGACTTTATAGTTCTCCCCAAGCCTTTTGGCAAGGTTGCTGCGTGTATTTTGAGGGGAGGAAGAGAGAAGAGTGCTTTACAAATTAATGCATTTTAAAATTTCTGCTCTATAGTAATAATAAAACACACTCTTTAAAGCAGCAGTACTATGATTTCTTCCCCTCAATGAACTCTTCTAAATATAGGAAAAGAGATTAAAAGATAGCACCACATATCACTGCAAGCAGTATAAATGATATGGAAATAAAATACAGCCTGGCTGGCAGTATTCCAGCCTTCTTGGCTACTTGTCAACTCTCAGCTGTGATGATATGCTGCATGAGATTTGCCTCCATATCTTCTACACGTAACCCTTATCTGACAGGGGCCTAAACAATACCCTTTGGAGGAGATGGGTTATGAATGCAGTAGTTTGTATTTCAAGCTAAATTCCAAAATTAAGTATAATTATGTGCCATATGTTTTCTTCCTTTCAATTTTATGTAGTCTTGAAAACTAAGTAAATATGTAGGCCTCTAAAATAATGGAACGTGTCACTGCCATGATGCAGCATCTGTGGTATACTGCAGTAATTCTAAAATGAAAATACAATTACTGTAATCATTCTAAGCTAAATTGTTGGAGTTACAGTATATTTACTATATATATACAGAACAGTGTGGAAGGTTCATCTGTCTGTACTTCACACTATATTCAGATCTCACATCACAAAGGAACTAACAACAGTGTTCCCTAAAACCAATACAATTTCCCCAGGAAAACAAAAGAAGATACAACCTTTTCTCATATGTTTACAATTATAATATCAAAAACCATGGTTTTATTCTTTCTTTTTCACCCAATCTATGACTGCATGCCTAGGCAAGCTTGCTTCTCAATGAATTTAATTTTAGAAAACTAAGTAAAAGTTGAAAGATGATTTTTTTTTGTTGAAAGTTTTTTAATATAAACCATTGATTCATTTAACTGAAGACTGTGAGAATTCCTAAACGTATCCACCGTTCTAAGGCATGAAATTTTTTTAGCTAATTTGATGAAAACATCTTTGCTGCAGAAACCAAGGTAGAGTTATTCATTACAGTGGAAGTTTTTGGCCACAGTTAATTGCAGCACAATTGCTAGTCATCTCAACATAAGCACACAAACATATCTACATTGGTTGAGAGAGATTCCACACTTGTGAACATAAGTGTAGCCCCAGCTCAAAGTCTTGTCTTGTCTTCACTTTCCTCTGGGGAAGGTTCATACCCGGAGTCAGTTTAAGCTGAAGCTCTAGGTAACATTATGGCTCCTTTGAAGTCAGCTCCAGCACTGGCTGCAAGGAGGCAAGGATTTCATATGCTAAATTCAAATACATTTATTTAATTTCTTTATTTGGACTTGTTTTGGGGGTGATTTCTGAAGCATTTGCTTGCTTTGGAGGGAACACTCACAAGTTCAATTAACCAATTCTCAGATACTTCCAGGAAATTACAATGTTTTCTTTTCTAAAACAAATAATTTTTTAATACCATGCATACACTACAATGCAGAACACACTACTGAAAACCTAAGAATTGGAAAGCAGTTTCATTTACAGAAACAAAGTCTCCAAGATTGAAAATTAAGTGTTTTAAAACAAGATAATTCTAATAGAGCAGACATATAAGCAGTTAACAGCTGACAATGCAGTAAAGAAATTGTCTTACTCTTTCATCAATCTGAGCTTGAGGCATATGTGTCTTTGCATGTAAAATACATAGCTTTAATGGAACTTGAAAAAATGACTAATAAGCTCTATACATGCACAATGCTGCCCTACTTCTGACAGGATAAATACAAAACCAGGGCCTTTTTTGGCTTAAATTTTAAGAATTGTGCAAAAAAATGGACTCATAACAGAAATGTTTTTGCAACCATAATTACAGTACAGCATTAGCTATGGCCTGACTTGTTCTGATGTGTTTTCTCACACAAACAGCTCTAATGATTTTTGTCTTCTACTTTGGATTGCACATTTAGGTCCAGCTTTCAAATAAGCAATATGCAGAGAAACACTTCATCATAAGGAAAGTAATTGAAGACCGTTAACTAAGTGTTCAGGGCTCTCTATGATTAGTGGCTTTATTTTTTGACAAATAGTTTTCAACAGAAACAACAACTACATAGTTACTGTTAGCTGTTGTATACTAGTAACAATTGACATCCACTATGGTAGTTTGTGTACACAGTAACATGCTTAAAGATACTCCTAGAAATGGAATATAATTACAGAAAAAAACAAGAATGCTCCATTTTCTAAATCTGCAATGAAAGAGAGAAAGAAATGTAGCTTTAAAGACATTTGAAAATCTTTCTTCCACAGTGGATATAGTTACTGGAACACTATTTTTTTTGGTTATTAAACCTTCACCCTAAAAAAAAAACATTCTAGGAAAAAAACAAGAAACAATGAAGACTAATTCTGTATGGTGACCTTGGAGTCCTGCCACAGTTAACACTCTTACTACAAATCAGCACCAGCTAAATACAATTTCTTAACGAAGACCACAAGGAAACGTACCACAAATATGAATCAAAACTTATTCTTCATTCCTACTAAAGATTCAACATAGTAGCCAAAAGCCAGAGAAAGATAAAACAAGCTCTTGTTTTCAGACTCTGAACAACTAATGTTCTTGGTTCTACTGGTATGTCCAACTACTTCTTGAATCCCACTAATTCTTGACCTCTATTCCAATACCAAGTTTCTCAGTCTGCTTATGAGCACTTTATTATGGAATAGAACAATTCAAGTTTAAAACACTTTGATTTTATTGAAGCACTGCACTTCCATTAAGTTAATATGCTTTTACTGAGTTTTTACAGTTAGCCTAAAATGCGGCATTTGTTTTATGAAGACAATACTTCTCACAGTATTGTAACAGATTCCAAAATGAACCAAAGCTTAGGAGCGTGATACCGAACATCCCAAATACTTTCTGGAGAAAGCTTCTTTTCCAGTCTTGCACAAGCTGCTGCTTCAAACTAATAGTTAAGATAGCATGTGTGTGGGGAGAAAGAGGAGAGGGTAAATCAGTTAAAGAAGTAAAAACAATCAGAAAAGAATTAGAAAAGCAGAATGAGACAAGGCAAATTTGGACCACATTACTGGATTCTTGTAGTATGCATGCAGGTGTATATCTAATATGACAGAAACAAGTAGTAGGACCTTATGAAATCAGTAAAGAAGCTAATGCAAGTGATTAGCAGAGTCCAACAGATCTATTAACCATCTCAGCATTTTCAGACACCCCCCAGCCTGCACACCCTACATCTGTCTCTAGAGTGTATTTTCTATCTCCCTCCCACTCTCACTTAATTAAAGAGTTCACGCTATCCTAAAATCCCGTAAGAATATGCCTTGGTGGCCAGCAGCAGAGTTCAAGAAGCATTTCATGGCTCAGAGCCGGAACTGAGAGCTCACAGTCAGCCTGGTCTCTCAGTGGTAATTCTAAACCTCTGTTCTGTTGCATAAATCTTTAAATAGCTTACACACTGTTTCCATTGATCACTGAGAAGGTATTTAACAAGTTTTGTCCAGGAAAAGATTAACTAGCCGTGATCTCTTTAGGTTAGAAAGGAGACAATTAATTGATGATATGATAAACATATAAATTCATTATTACCCATAGCAGGTTTCTCTCATTAATAGGCAGACAGATTATGTTAGTTTCTGGACCGCTATTGGTTTGTTTACCAATAAAGGCAATAAAGCCTTCCACTTTCCCCTCTCCTTCAGTATTTCTAGTGCACTAAAGCTTTAGGGTACTAAGTGGTCTGAGTTGCAAGGGAAAAGACTGTGTTACAGTGAAATGGAAACAAAAGCCTATGATCTTGGCTAGGCTATGAGGTGATGCACATACACATCAGAAAGTAGAACAAAGCATCATGAGATGTGTACAGTGACAGTTTACTGTTTTTACAGCATTGCATGAATCAGCCAGGGAGGGATTTTGCACAGAACAGTTTGCTGGGGACCCTTCTTGGTTTTTCTCTCTCAGTTCTCACTGGCAATGGAACAAAATACAGCAGGTGGCTGGAGCTCCATCTGGGTCCAGTGCTTAGCATTATTAAGCCACATTAGAAAACAAGAGTGAGCCCACATCTTGGATACTACACACAAGCAAAGATAGTATATAGCAGAAATAGAAATAATACAGGAAAGTAACAAAATTGATGGGAGACAGGTAGCAGAGTTTGTTTGAGGAGAGATAAGGTAGCCTAGGACTCTTCAGGTGGGTTTGAATCTGAGGCTTGACCATTTTATTTCATGCTATTACTTTTGAAGTAACCTTCTCCATGCCATTCTTGACCTTCATGCCTTTCAACATTTGTTTCCTAATAACCAACAAAAATAAATTCTTTTTCATCCAATGCATGCTTAAATTGCAGCCCTCATTGCCACAAAACCTTGTGAACATCAAAAGTAGAAACTTGTGACTGATCAATGAACCCCTGAAGTGGAAGAAGGCTCTGAGGAGACAGGCAAGGGCTTTGTGCTCATGAAGGCGTGATGGGATGTGAGGAATGACTGTCTACTCCTGATGCAATGAAAGCTGAACTTACCTCAAGACAGAGGGGTCCAGAGGGTAGCATTTAGGCTACATCAGCTGTCTTCCTGAGCTAGCCAGACCGGTGAGATGCAGGTTAATACATGGCTCAAGTGAACAACTAAGAAACAGGACTCAGAAGACAGCAAAGGGCTTGAGCTGGTTTGAACCCATGTACTCCTTCTCAGCAGCTGGGGACACTCAGCCATTGTACTGGGATCCAGCTGTGCACCGTAATTGTTATATGCTGTTAAGTGTACTTATATTTTGTTCTACACGCACTGCTGCATCACTGTGCTAAATCAAAATCCCATGTCATGTCAGATAACGTCAAATAAGTAAATCTGATACTACACATCAAACCCTTCACGTGTGGAATATCAAAAATAACCAGGTCAGAGAGAAGTACACTCTTGACATTAATGCAGTCCAAAGTGGTTAGATCACTTAATGTAATGAAAAAACCCTTTAAGGACTATTAAACACCACTATTCAGTACAATCTTTCATCTGAGATTCCCTAACCTGCCCATGAGGGGAAATACCATCTTATAACAGTTCTTCTTCCCTATGCTGCTGGCCAGTAAAAAACAAGCTGGCCCTTTAGACTGACCTGTTACCTTGTTCTTCCATGCAATAATTCAGAAGCTCTAAAGTAGGTATCTCTGCTGAGTTTGTTTGTTTGTTTATCAGGGGGTGCAGGGGCACAGGGGGTTGACAGTGAAATCTGGTCATTTATTCTCAGTTTTCATCTGTATCTAAGTCAGTTTTTGATCCGATACAATACAACGCTTACAGCTTGCATCCCATGACTATTCAATGTATTTCGTAAGTGTTGTAAGAGATCTCTTCGAAGTCTCAGCAGAGTCTAAACAAAAATGACAGTTATGATCTCCTTAATATGCTCATTTATTAACGTGTTTGTAAAATGTCAGCAGATCAAGAAGGGAGAGTTTTTCTTTTTCACACAGACTTTACTGCTTACACTTCTCAGGTCATGGTCTCCCAGGTCTTCCCTTTCACTAATAGATTAGGCTAAAGTATATGGTGTGGAGGTCAGTAGTCCTCTGGTTCAAACATAGACAACTGTAAAATATAGCTGTGATATGTCTCGCTCTCCAGTCCCCTGAATAAGAAAACCTGCATATTCTTAATAACCTTTCGTTCATTGTATACTCCAGTTCTCTTAGCAGACTTGAATATTTCCTATTTGATTTTTTAAAGTGCGAATAGTCCCAGAACCTCTCCAAATGCTCAGTCTTTATTGCCAAGAGAGGGAGGTATTTCTTCACACCCCTCAGTGTCAGCGAGTCATGCATACGGTTCATTCAGCTGCTTATCACTGTCTGCAGCTCCCTTGATTTCCTATTTCTACATAATTGACGTATTTCTCACTTAAATATTAAAGAAATGTTTTCATATGAATTCTCTACGTATAACAATAGGTCTTTTAACGTGTTTAAATGAATCTCAATTAGGCCTAAATGACAATATTAGGAATCTATTTTCTACTGCCTTTTAGCAGTTACTCTGGCTTCCCCTCTGGTGCATGCATTGATACAAGAATTACAGCTATAAGGAGTTTATCTGGTTTTGTGGCAGAGAATTTTTATACTATTGTTGCTGAAGACATATGTAAATGTCAAACACCCTCTGATATTAGAATAACTATACTTTTCATTAAAAAGTCAATTTAAAGTGATTAAACCACTCAAGATTAAACCAGAAAGAAAAAAAATGAAATTCTACCTTATTTTGTGACATTTAAATCAACTTCCAACAAATTAGTGCCTACACTTACAATAATTCTGTATGAAAAATAATCTTCTGAGTTCATGGGAAGTGAAGGCTTAGCGAATAAATTTAATTTCTATGTTTTCACAAAGAAGTCTGAAACAAAATACTTCCTGCATGTGTGTATGGACTCACACCTTCAAGTTAAAGCCTGCCATAATCAACAAGCAGAACATTTGACAAATTCCATTTGCTGTTCCTTCTTTTTTTTTTTAATCTCTTGTCACTCTGCAATTCATCATGCTAAAGCTTTGATCCCTAGCATCGAACAGACATGAATTTCCTAAATGACTAAAACTTATGGGCAAGTGTTTCCTTTTAGAGCTGTATGTAAATGCAATGTTAAATTTTATTTTTGTAATCTCTTTAATCAGAAACAAGGGAATTAGCCAGCTGTTTGGAACGCATGTTAAGATGTAATTAAGCATCTGATTGAATTTCTGTGCATATCAAACAGCAAAGGCTAGTATTTGCACACAAGACAGATCGCTTTCATTAAAATAAAAATCTTCTCACCACATGACAACAAAAAGGGTTTACTCCAATGGTTTGTCTCTGAGATATCCCTACATAAGAAAGCACACATCAGAATGGCAAAAAAATTTGCTTTATGTGTCAATCATACCAACAGGATTCCTTCCTGAGTGACACCTAGCTTTCCCTTACATCTGTACTGCATGCTACTGCAATACGCTAAGGAATTGCCTGTCTTGAAGGCTTCACAGAGAAAAAAAAAAAAAAACAACAAACCCACAAATTATCAATTACTCCAGCATGGAAATAAGCTTTACTGCCACCTGTGCTTGTTCTAGTTTTATTTATTTATTTGGTGGGGAGTGTTTTTTGGTTTTTAATTGCTAGTGAAAAACCTATTAAAAAGTATTTCTGCTGACGTTTATGTATATATAACGCATATAGCCAGGATTATTTGACCTGGTAAAGCAAAAACCAAATTTTCTCCTTTTCATGAGAGTTTGTCCAGAGATTAGTATTAGGAAAGATGAAAATATATTCTGTTTTTTAATACTAACAGGTGAGTACAATAGTGAGCCAAACAGAAAACATAGTTTTAAGATATAGGATGAAGATGGGTAAAGAAATCATTAGAGAAAACTGCTTCTTTAGGTAAAAAAGAAAAGCAGGAGTGGCTCCTTGACTACTGCAATCAACTCTGATTTGGGTCGAAGTATCCACATGCCCTTTGTGCTAGCTAGGAACAAAGCAGAGGCAGGAAGGGGTGCCATTAAGGTAGGATGGCTACTCTGTCTCCTCAGTTTCCAAGGGTGGAAAGTAGGGTCTAATAGGAGTTATCCTCTTCCCATGGCATTTCAGTACTTTCCTATTGCTCAAGGGATGGGGGAATGGAAGGATGTTGACTCTTCTACAGTCTGTATGTGCCCCACTGCAATCCCCTCTCCCAAGGGCTTTCACTTGGCTTGAGAGAGAACATGGAAAGCTGCTGACTGGAAAGCCATGTCACATCAGCTTGCAGCATCAAACACCAGAGCTGAGAGACACCAGACAACACAACTCTTAAGAGACCAATCTGGTGCACCTGGTGTCATCCAGCCTTACTCAAGCCCCATGCGGAGGTGAGGAACACAGATTTAACAAATTAGTCTGATTTTATAGATACACACAGTGTAACCCCAAAAGATCCTAATCTAGACAACCGGTGCAGACATGGAGGGGGAGTAGAGAGTATCCAGAAAATGAGAATATCTTAGGTAAAGGTATTTAAGGAGATCTTGGCTTGGGGATCTGCATACTTGCTAGACATAAGCACACTGTACACACTCACCAAGTTTTCCCATTCCTGTCTTCTTTTGTACACTACACAGAAGGAACGTATTGCCTAAAGAGCTACTTGCAACACAAAATAGTCCTGTTGTGGTCAGTGTTTGACCATTCAGAGGAGAGGAACATCACAGTGCAACAGACTACACGTGCAATTCAGATGTATTACTTTGGCTTCTGATCATGACACTTAAGAAAAAAATCTTTCTCTATGATTGTTTTGCTATCCTTCTGCAAATTAACAAATATGAAAAAAATTACAAAACAGCTAAAAATCACAAGTGTTCAGAGATGTATTTTAACATGAACTTGAAAGAGAGAGACAGAATTTTGACACTTTGGTTACTTTCTGCAGAGCTGTCTCATTCAGCTTACCAGATTGGGGTTTTGTGAGTTAAACGACTCTCACTTAAGGGATTTTTTAGGAACTGTTCTGTAGGAAGTGTTCAGGTTTTGAGACAATGATAATTTTAAAAATTCAAAGGATTGTGCGAAGTCTTCCAAAGAATAGCCAAAGTGGTTCTAATTAGAAAATAGCAATTTGGTTTATAACACAAAATTGCAGTTATTTTAAATTAAATTCTGTCTAGTCTAGTTAATATAAGGAAGATATATATTCCTAGAAAGGAAAAAGCTAATATTGGCATGGTATCACAATGTTGACAAGAGTCAACTTTAAATTTTTGAGCAACTATTATTGCTTATACCAAGTATCTATATGACCACTGAGAAAATGCCATGGACAAAAGAAAGAGCTTGTTCTAGAAAACAAGCCAAACCATATACAAGCACCAACAAAGAACATCTTTCTCCACTACAACAACACTGAGTATTATCCACCATAAAACAGTAGGAGCAAATGGTATTTCCTAAGATAAAAACCAGCTGGTGCTGAATATTGGGCTGTATATCAAATTTCCCCAAGCAAACTCAACCCCCTCTAGAATAAATGACGCTGAAATGGGATATACGCATGGAAACTATATAGAATCATAGAATCATTTTGGTTGGAAAGGACCTTTAAGATCGTTACCCTACCACTGCCAAGTCCACCACTAAACCATGTCCCTAAGCACCACATCTACTCATCTTTTAAATACCTCCAGGGATAGTGACTCAACCACTGCCCTGGGCAGCCTGTTCCAATGCTTGACAACCCTTTTGGTGAATAAATTTTTCCTAATATCCAATCTAAACCTCCCCTGGTACAACTTGAAGCTGTTTCCCTTGTCCTGTCACTTGTTACTTGGGAGAAGAGACCGACACTTGCCTCGCTACAACCTCCTTTCAGGTAGTTGTAAAGAGCAGTAAGGTCTCCCCTCAGCCTCCTTTTCTCCAGGTTAAACAACCCCAGTTCCCTCAGCTGCTCCTCATAAAACTTGTGCTCCAGACCCTTCACCAGCTTCTTTGCCCTTCTTTGGACTCGCTCCAGCACCTCAATATCTTTCTTGTAGTGAGGGGCCCAAAAGTGAACACAGTGTTCAAGGTGCGGCCTCACCAGTGCCGATATATATAACCCTATGTCTACAAATATACACATAGAAGTAAGTACATTAGACACATGCACACATTTGCTCATACTGCAAAGACATTTTCAACATTGCTTTTTTCAAAATTCAAAGCATATCATTGATATGATTATCTAGAAGAATATTTCTCATGATCAAGACTCCGCCCCTCTTAGCACACCCAGCCATGCCAATCTGAATTCTACTCATAATATGGCTCCGATTGCAGAGAATCCATGGCTTAATTTATGGTTATTAATCTATATGTGCTTTGCAAGTAACAGAATAACCCTTTTTATCTGTTTAATCTACTTTCTCCATTTAAGTTCCTTTTTTCCCTACATCACAGATTTTTTACTGAAGAGTTTAGAAACTAATGTTCTAGATGCTAGGAAATGACAACTGAATAGTCTTCTTCATGGTAAAATTAATCCCAAACCAATTATGATTGTTACTCACCAATTATGGTTGTTAAAGTAATGATAGCTCTGACTTTTTCCTGTCTCTTTTCCTTCTTCCTTAGAGCAAAAATTAGAGAAAATCTCTTGCCCAAAATAATCTGCACACAAAATTAAAGGTACACTCTCACAGCTACTCTGTAGCACTGGATAGCAAACACAGCTCTGCAAGTAGAACACGCTGTGGTAGACAGGATTTGCTTTCCTCAAACTCTACTCTGTTTTACAGTATTCAAACATTATTCTAAAACAGCAATTGCTATCACAGGACAGACATTACTCAGTCAATTTGGAGAAGGAATTCTTCAAAAAGTAGCTGCTTTTGACATTGTTTGTAACTTTGACTAAAACATTTGTTAAGGTTTGATCTGTGTGAAGGGAGTTTAAAAAAAGGTTCATACATATAGCTCTTCATGCCTTTAATTTGATAAAACTAGAGAAAGGGAGTGTCAGTTCTTTTGCATGCATTTGTTGGCATTTTCCTGAGGCTTGGTCAGGGCTGCATTCAGCCTAGGTCTTTATAATCTTTACTCTGAGACTGATTCCACTTCACTCTTGCTCCTCAGGTGCTTTGTGCAACACTAATACTTGGATCTCTTGTGATGGAACAAGGTCTAAGAACCATCTCAGTGAACAACAAGAAGAAAACTGGCCCATTGTCATTAAGCTAGGAGGTTAGATGATACTGCACAGTTTTTCATTATCGCTTTAAATCCTCAGGTTCTGGAGTCACGTGATTCTGTGAAGCTCTCAACCTTTATTTATTAATTTGTCTGAAGAGACTGAAGAAAACATGAAGCTCAAACACAAAGAATCCAAATTACTGAAAAGGAAAATAAATGACATTTTTTTCTTAGCCTATCTCATGATTTTTTAAAGATCTGGATCGACATTATTGCATGTATATGATATTTTCAGCTTTAATTACTTCTACTGATAATAAGTTTTATTACAGTTTCCAAGTGAAGAGCAAAAAACAAATCAAAGATCAACTCCGATGCAACCATGCCTCAGGTTAGATAGGGAACCCTCAGGCAGCCCATATTGATTCTAACAATGATTCCATAAAGTATTACCAAAGCAGAAGGTCTGCACACATTTCCTGAATGCTCAGTTCCTTTTCCCTCATTTATATCAATATTTGTCCCTAAACAGTGTTCCCAGGCCAAAACAAAACACAGAAACCTCCCCTCTTTCTTAGAAGACCTTAGAAGATTTAAGTATGTGTCCACCAATATTTCCCAGTATATCTGAAATTCATTGTTCTTTGTATGGTGCTATCAGTTGGAAATTGAACCATCTTAATAGTCACAGGTATTAAAAATGGTGCTTTTAAATTTTTTTTTTTTTTTTTTTAAAATAGAGCTGATTTTACTTCCTCGGTGTAGTAGAACACATGTCTCTATGCGATGGCATCATATGCATTTCAGTCACACTTCACCTGGGGGGCTCAAGGACTCGTTGCCTTGGCAACACCCTGCTTAATGTGTTTCATTTTGCCTCTTTTCTCCTTTTGTGAGTATGAACTTAAAAAAAGAGAAGAAAGAAATGTATCACACTTTTTTCCTAATCAAAATTCTATGAAAGTAAATGCTAATACTGCTGCCATCACAGGAGTGATCATTTCCTAGATAAAGCATGAAAACAATATACATTATAAAAAAAAGACAACCTGTTTTCTGAGAACTGAACTCAGATGTTCAGTATTTGTAGCTTATTGGCAGCACCAGATGCGATTGCCTTCAGTGGATAAATACCTTTTTTCTCTTTGTTGAAGAAAGAAATGTTATTAATTTTATAATATTTACATAACTGTGTACATACATGTATATTGTATTTTAATAAATGTTAAAACAATTTCTTCAAATTAGTACTTTCATATTTTACAGATATGACAGTATCTTCAATGAGATCATTGGCAACCTTCAGAATGCAGTGTCTGCTGCTCTGACACCACCTTTTAGTAATGAATAGGGCCAATGAGCACTGTCTATCTGCATGAACAGATATACATACACCTATTTATATATATGTGCATATGCATACATGCATATTTATATACATGCATATACATATAAAACACCTTAAAATAAGATGCACAGTGCAAGTACTATTAGCAAGAGCTTAATACAGAGCCTGAGTAATAACTCAGGTTGACATGTAGCCAGTTGCTAACCGGCCTGGATTGTTTTGTTTTATTTTATCAGTCACTGGCAAGGCAAGTGAATCTTCCAACTTTATGAACAATAACTTTTACACGGGAAGTTTTGGGACCATGGCAATGGCCATGAGCACGCACAGCGTACTCCCACCCATCAAAAGTACCAAGAATGCACACCAAATCTTCCCATTTCCTGAAATGACTGTGTGGCGTTTTTTTAGCATCCACATGATGAGCATCATGCCAAGTTCATGATGTGGCAACAAGCACATCCTCAGGGTATGAGGATTACAAAGGGACTTTTTGTTTCCTTGCCAATGGAAAGCATATAAAATGTAACATTTAAAACTCCTTCTGCACTGGTATAGATAACCCTAAAGAATGCACTAAGAATGAGCCTTTTTATCACAAAAGGCAATAGTATGCTTTACGTATATATGAATATGTTAAAGAAAAATTAGTTTACAAGTGTTTTTAAAAATTCTGTTAAAAGGGTGAGAAATATTTTTGTACTGAGATTATCATTGGGTCTAAAATGAAAGCATATTAAGGTATGTAGGTACTCACTAAACTTTTCTGTAAGGGAAAATATTATCTCAGAACCCTGGGGCATTATAAAGAAGCATGTAAAGATAACACTTTCTGCTTTCTTCTTAACCGACGAGCTCCTTGAGCTCTTCATGGTCAAGGAATCAGATTTAAATTCGACACTTCTCCATTTTTTAAAAGTCTGCTAAAATCTTTTTCTTAAAGTTTAGAAAATACAAAGAAAAACACATTTGACACTACATGGCTAAGCCTCAGAACCAGAGAAATACTAGAATTTACAGTTTGTCCTTGTACCTGTAATCAAGCACATGAACTAGACGTAACTTTACTACTACAGTCATTACTCACATGGGAGCAAGTTATTCACAGAATCCTGAATCATTTTCTGAAAAGAGTCCACTTTACAGATAAATCTGAACCATTATGAACTCAAACAAACAGTTTTCTGTCAGGTATGCTTCCCTTGTTATAGGAGTTAGAAAGCATGAATCAGGTACAGAGGTAAGAGCAGAAAGAGCAGTTGTGGGGTGAAGGTTGCCAAAAGAAATGGACTGGCACTCTGTCTTACGTGGTGACAGCCAAGTCATTTAAAGCTGAGTTCTCACTCGTGATCTCTGTCCATTGCTCTTAGTCAGGTCTACACGCAGCTATTTAACACCTGATTTCCAAAATGGCCAAGTGCTCACAGCTGCAGCTGAAGACAATGAGATCTGTGCTCTGAATGCTTCAACAGCTACAAAACCTAGGTCGAAGGTGTCCCTAGTGGAAGACAAGAAGTAGGTACTTCCAATCTAATCCTCTCTACAGTTCAGGTCTTCATTTATAAAGCAGGATAACAACATCCTTTTACCTTGCTGGAGTCATGTGAATGTAAGTTCAATATTTTTTCTGAATCACTCAGTTTTGGAATGAGCAAACTGGAAAAGACCATTAGAAAATTAATAGCTGCCTTTAAAGCTAAGCAGTAAATTCAGCCTATATCCATACAACAAAGAACATTAAATGAGCACTACCGATTGTTTTAATCGCCCTTCAATTTGTCACATTTCTATCCTTTATAACAGTTATTGGTTTTATATGAATATTTCAGAAAGAGTAGTTGATGACATGGTTTAGCACATAGATTTTATGAGTGTGCATTTGGGATTGTCACTCATGGGTACCTAAATCAAAAATTAGTTGTACAGATGAGTGAACAAATGAAAACAGTGTTTCTGTTACAGTGTTATGTGTTTTATATATAATGAACAGACCAATAAAACTATTTGACAAACACTAAGAGGTTTTATTAATTTTAACTATTGTACTTATCTTGCTGTATGCAATATAATTTAGTTCTGCAATATACACACAATATTTACTTGAGTCTACTTGACTAAGGCTGGGTGGAAGAAACAGATCTAAATGGTAAGTCTTGAAGGTTTTTTCCCCTCTATTTAAAATATAGAAGAGATAATGCTATGATCTTGTTTTTAAATACAATTAATGTTTTATGTGGAGACCCTCCAGGCTGCAGCATTTCCCAGCTACAGTCACAGTGAATGCTGTGTATGCTCAGTTGGAAATTGAGATCTACTTTAACATTCAAATCATCATCCAATTCAAATAATCTTTTTTAAAAATAATGATAAATTATTCCTTCCCCTGTAAAAAAACATATTTTTCCCTGTTTCTGTTTGTTTACAGTTACAAAAGCAATATTAAGTTCAATGCAAACTTAAAACCATAGCTGTATCTATTGCTTCTGCATGTTTCCCTTTGGGGTCGACATCTCTATTGGTCTTTGAATAAGTTCTTACAATTAAAGACTGTGCTTGCCACCATATTGCCTCTCTCATGCACACAGGCGGACACATGTGCACGCACAAAAGTGGAAAACTTCTAGCAGTAAGCAAAAGGACTAACTTTTCAAAAAAAGGAATATTATATTTTAGTTCTGCAGTGTTATATATATTTTTCAATCAATTGGACCCAAATCTAAGTTCATATAATTAATATTGCCCCCACAGGAATTAAAGCAATGCTGATCTTTAACTGGAAAGTTGATCATCCATTTACGTGCTCACCATAAACCAGTATAAGCTCACACAAAACTAAGTTTTTAAGTTTTATTCACTATATACAGTTTGCTGGTAGTTTCTGGCCATGTAGCCAACATCAACAGCTTTCTTCCATCAGCAAATTATCTGGCAGTAAACTGGACATATAGTGTCTTTAATGTTGACTTATGAGGACTGAGAGTTAAACATCCTATTATTCAGGGTTGACCATATACCCTTAAATGCATAAAATGAAAGGAAGATGGAAGATACAGAACAGCATGTTTTCCAGAAAGCATCACACTAAACCATTTAATCTCTGCTATTAAAGGCATGATACTAGTGTCCTAAAAAAGATGCTCATACATTCAAGCTGTCATTAAATTGATTAATGATTAAGAGGAGGTGAACAGTTCAGCAGAGTTAAGTCTGAATCTAATACATACCAAGGCACTAGCAGTTGCTGAACAAAAACGATCTGGGTTTTATTAGCTAGGTTCAGATTTGATGGGTTCAACCGTTCACCCAGACATAGTCATAACTCAAGAGAACTATAAGCAACAACAAAATGTCTTTTCTACTTTGGCATTTTATATATAAAAGGACAAACATAATATGGGTCAAATGTTACTCTTTGTATTTAGAATTAAAAAGCTTGAAAATAGAATACTAAAAAAATTAAATGAATATACTCTGATCAGAGTAGAAGTAGTCATCTACCGAAATGCTGCAGAGCTTCCCCACTAAATCATCTTAGAAAAAGAAATAATTCAAATAAGGAGCCTTTTTGAAGATAACTAGTGAAACAGGGAATATTTGAAAGTATCAGAACCATATCCACAGAGCTCGATGTTTAACTTCACAATACCCTTAGGTTTCGTTACCTATGGAGCACTGGGCCATTGACAGTTTCCCTCTTGACATATTTTTGGGTATGAAGAAATGTGTAGCCCAAGGAGGGAATTTGCCCATTTACCTTGTCTCTCTCTAACTGAAGCACATGAAATATGCAGGATGTAATGAATGTATGCTTAAAGGGCACTGAAAGGACAATTCAGAAGTGTATTTGCTGTTTCTAGAAAGATGTTTTTAATCACTCATCATTAACTACAGTTATCATGTTAATCTGTAATAGTGTGAACCAGCAAGGATATGGACCATGGCCAAGTATACTGGTAGAGGGGAAAAAAGGACTAATGAAAATTAAGAAAGAATATGTTAGATAGAAAACAACAGAACTATATTATATGATAAAAAGCAACAGAGGTAAAATCTGACAATTAAATTGCTTAAATATTCTCAAATTAAATTCTGAAAATTTTCAACATAAAATGTATGAAATACTGAAAATATATTTCAAGGTACATTATCTCAAAACTTATTAATAAATTTTCAATTGTTACGAATTTCATGGGTACTTTAAATTTGCAATAATTAATAATGTGCAATAATGACTAATTAAAGTGTTTAATAACTGATTAGATTATTCAGGAAGAACCAGTTCCTATTTGAAGCAGCAGTAGTTCTCAGGATGTTCTTGTCTTCTAAAACTGGTAAAGTGTATCCATTTCTTTCTGTGATTATAATTATTTGTTTAAAGGCAGGCATTGTAGGCATTAATTAGAATCATTATGATAGATACTATACAAGCATACACAAATCTTATGTGATCCATGCCTGAAAACATTTCAACTGAAAGGAACGACAAAGTGATTATAAAACAAACAAGGTGAAAATGAAGACAGTCAAAGAGTTCAAAAACAAATTCTTGTGCTTACAAAACCAGCCATATGCATAAATAATATATTCTTTACCCTTTAATATATTTTCAAATGCCGACTTCTATTTTAGCTGCTTTTCATTGTCTTCTCACTAATATAATCTATCAGAAATAGATTCTGACACAAACTACTGTTTACAGTAAAAAGTAAACATTCTCTATCTGCAGTTACTTCAGCAACTTGCAGAAGGACAGCTTTCAGTAGACCTGTCTTACGAGGGAAGTGTATGCCCTGCAGCTACAATGCAAAACATTGCCAAAAGTGACTCTCTATTCAGTCTAGCTAAGCCTTATACAAATATAAGTGTACTTACAATTTGAGAATCAGATTAATCTGTTAAGCAGGACACACATACAGATGCGTATCCTGTGATATTTCAGGACATTAAATAAATTCCAATAACCAAGTTAAATTAACATGCAGAAATCATGCATGAATATCTGAAAGTACTTTAAAAATGATTAATGAAACCTGGAAGATAATTACATTAGGAAACCAGTAGCATTAAACAAAGATAATTCTGTGTAAAAGAACAAAATCCATCAAAAATTTTAACAAATGGATGAAAGATTAAAGATAAAAATCCAACTCAATTACAGTCTGTGGCCCCAATCCAGCAAACCACTTAGAGCATAAGTTTAGTTTTATCAAAGTTAACAGACCTCATCAGTCTAAAGATAAACATCTGCCTAAGACACTTCCTAGACTGGGACCTATGGATTCTGCGCAACTACATTGAAACACATTTGCCTCACAATAGTTACATATTTGACTAATAATTATCAAAACAAAGTGTACTCTAAAAGGCTTCAGTGAAATGCAAATGCTTATGTTTCTATCACTGTTACATGCAGCGTGATCTGGAAAAATTTCCAGGAAGCTAAATAAAAGATCTCTGATATCTAATCATGGCAAGAGAGGAGGCATTTTGTAACCCTTTTTTTCATGAGTTTGCCTCTTAGAAGCATATATAACTACTGAAAAAATTTTTCCATGATGGTTGAATCAAATTTAAACATAGCCACTATGCCAGCACTTAGCTTTTGCTTCAGCTTTTTAGAACAGAAAAAAAAATCTCATAATAAAAAAATAAAAAAATAAAAAAATAAAAAGGCTGCTGGAATAGTGACAAGACCACTAGCATTGCCTCTGAAGATCAGTAGAGACCTCAAGATACAGCTTAGAGAACAAATACCACCTTTAGGAGTAGGCATATCTGGATGTGATAGCTCATGATCTCTTCACCACTGAATCACCAACTGGTGATACTTTTTTAGACGTGGCTTCAATGAGAACAAACAGAACAAGGTATTGTAAAAATAACCTTGATCAATTGTATGCTAATTAAGAGATAGGCACTTAATATAAAATGCACCTGTAAACATACGCTTAATAGTGAACTCGTTATATAAAAAAGTACAACAGAAAAACCCAAAGACCAGGCTGTGTGCATGCTCTGGAATGTTGAGGAAAAAGATGAAAAACATAAATTGTTTTCCAGTTAAAAGGTAACCCTGTCAGAGAATGGGCTCAGGCAGGACTAGCTGAATGACTGTAGACATATGTTCTCATAATTCTTTTTTTAGGGCATAAAAACTGAGAAAATCTGAGAAATTGTGAATGCATTAAAATGTACTTTTGTGTTTTCTAATAGTATTTGATAATACAATGTAATATTACATTGAAATTTCACTTGAAGTTGTTTTTTTTCCCTTTGGCAATTGTAATAAAAGCAAACAAATAAGGGTTGACTTCACCCAGTGGCTTGGTGATTCAGTGTTTGATTCATTTAGGAGAAGGTTGTGGTGGTGGTTGTCTTCTCTTCTTATAACAGTCCAATATCTGTAACAGGAAAGTCCCTACAAATGTTTCAGTTCCTTCTCTCGGGGAAGTGACAAACGTTTGAAGCACTAATGGTGTGGCAGGAACAAATACGGACTGGACATGTTCTCAATTCAACCCTTTTAAAAAGGAGCAGGGCTAAAGTCCAAAGATTGGAAAGATGTCCTAACCACCAGATAAGACAAAAAGTGCCTTCTAAGATACGGGTATTGTCACCTGAACTCCAGAGCACAGACATTTTCACTCTATTGCATACAGGGAGACATTCTGGGATGTAATGGAGGTTCTTCTGCTTTGCATGGTATCACGTACAGTTTTTACACAGCCATAATTTGAAAATATACAGAAACATTTGTTATTTTGTTGTTTTTAATTTCATTAAGTGTTTGAACAATAAAATGTGTTCACACAAAATACACACAGCATTACTCACCAGAAACAACCATCCATATGGAAGAAAACTGTACACATGACTTAGGTTAATTCGTTGGAGAGAGTTTAAGTAGCTAACTGTTAAACCTTTTTAAAAAGAATATACATCCTATTAAAAATTGTTCCACTAATCAGTTAAATTTTTGATAATTCAGCATTTTGTGTGCATATTAGTTTAGTTGACCTGTAAAAATCCTTGATGGGGGTAGGCTCAGGCAACGTGCTCAATGGAACTTGGATGTAACAGCTCTCTCTTTCCAGAGGGTGGCCAAGACAGGCAATAACACTGTCATGACGCAATTCCAGATGATGTATATAATCAGAAACTGCAAATTCCTGTGTCACAAAAAACCCACTTCGTAATATGCAATTCTATTTGAGATTCCCTGCTGTGAAAGTACTGTTTGTCTACACAAACTATATTCAGTTGATTACTTTGGAAAGCGTTTGGGATAGGGCGTGACTGGCACTATACCACTCTTCAATTAATGCATATTCCATTCTACTCTCAAAAATATTCTCTCTACAGCAAGGCCAAGAAATAAATATGAGGACTGACCTATGAAATCAAGCATATATCTATTATTCTCAACTTTAGTAATTTTAACAATTCTATTGTTTAATGTATCAGATACACTGTGTTGAAAATTTTTTCCTTTTTAAGAACCAGAAGAACACTTCTGGTGTTTCAGTAAGTTCTTACTCTTACAGCATCTACAAAGATTGTACTATTTATTTCGACAATGAAAAATGTTTTAAAAATAGAGTGAGCATAGCTTTCAAATGAAATCCACCACAGTCACTTTGCCTCAGGTTCCCCCAGATTGGTTTTAAAATTATATTTAACCTATTTAGTCATGACTGAGGAAAAGTAAATTATTTCAAATAAACAAATGGAAACATGGCTTTGTAAAATGTTTCGTTCCTTCCTGCTGTAAGTCAGAAAGAGACTAGTTCAGCAGGTGTGAAATTCCAGTTTAAGTACAAGCTACTTTAATTTCACAGTTGAATCGCAGAGTTGCCACAGAGTCCCCATTGAGCAAATTTCACATTTGCATGCATTCAAGGTCATTACTGAAGGTGATCGAAATGAGACTCGACACCTCCATTTATTTATCGTCAGGGAGCGGGTCTGAAATTTGCACCGACTCTAATCATTCCGATTCCACGTTTAAGTCAAGGTTACTGCAGTCTTGTCTTGCCTTGTCAAAGAAGAATTTCCACTTCTAAAACACTAGCTTTCAATAATTCCCATCTTTGATCAGATTTCAAGCTCAATAATTCTGACACAGATACTACACAATCTGCTTGTACATCGCTTCATCAAGTCATGTTATTACCTCCCATTGGATTAAACCTGCACCTTTTTCTTCCTTTACCGTATTCCTGAACACTTCATTCAATGACACACCTCAACATCTTAAATAACACAGAAGACAGTTTAAAATACATACATACATGTGTCTGTATTCAAAAATACAACCCCCTATTTGTATGCATATATTTACACATATACGCACATGCTATATAAAATATACATTCATAAAAATGTAAATGTGCATATACAGACACTCATATAACAAGAGAGAATTTAGACTCTATACCCAGATAGAAAGACGGACTATGTGTGATGACTAATAGAAATTTGAATAATGGTTACAGCAGCCACTATAATGAGAATGAAAGTCACCCAAATATTGAAGTGTGCTGAAAATCTTACTGATTCATTACTTGTAATGAAAAATAATTCTGCTCAATAACTGTTTTTGAAAGTAAAGTCTTGAACTTATGAAAAATGTTTTTGGAAAAAATCGGTATATTCAGTTTCAGTTTGATTAGTATCAAAATAAGAAGGTTTCACAGGTCTACAAGCAGTTCATACAAATAGGAATGTTTTATCTCCATTATATAGATGGAAAAAATTATGCACAGAAAAATTACAATACCTGTCCAAAACGACACATTGATCCAGAAGTGCCGAGAAGCCACCACAGAGTTCTTTGTGCAATTCCTTACTCTAAACATTATGTGAGTATACCTACTCTTCCTTTCAGAGCTTGGTCAAGCCTCAGGTGTTGTTAGTTTAATTTCTTCTCTAGTACCCTGATACAGCTTCTGAATTCTACAGGTTTGTTGGTTTGCTTTAATTGTATATCTTGTAGGCTTTGAGCCTGAACTTGGAACATGCTTAATTTAATTTATTATCATATGTAGCTATTATGAAATAAATTTACGTTATCAGACTAATTCATGAAGTCAAACCACCCTAATTTTTAAGGTCTAGATATGTTTTCTTGGATTAGCTTCTATAGTTAATCTCTAAACAGACTAGAGAGGCAACTGCTACCAATTGATTTCCTTTCACCCATTAAAAAGTTTTCTGTTGAGCTGAAAAATAAGCAGTGAATTGATAAGTGTGAAATCAATTCCTTTTTACTCTTTGCAAGCCAAAGATAAATACTTGTAATAGACTTGGAAGTTACAGCATACGGCTAACTTTTGATCCCTGTACTCTCTGTACTGCACTATATGTCAAAGTTATTAATCAGAGTTTGTCTAATTCACAGATCCATTTCTCTTCCCTAAGAAAATTAAGTTTAAATGTCACTATAAGGAAGCATAAGGAAGAACATCAATAAACAGTCATTTTGTCATTGCCTTTATATAAACTGATTTTCCAGTGAGCATTTTGCTGGGCTTAGTATAGTGTATTCTTATTGTTACATGTTTAAGATCTTTTCTAGGTACGCAGAAATATATAATCACGGTAGTGCTGAAAATAGCATAGCAGTATTAAATGAACTAAGCTGCACAAGCAGTCTACACAAAGGCCAAGAATGCTCGTTGCTGAATGCTTTACCCATGAGCATTTTCTGATACTTCCTCTGGGAGACATTATCTATGCACCAAGGAGGTATTCAGTAATAATTGTCAATAATAGGGGAAACATTTATTCAGTGCAACACAGTTTTTAAAATTGTTTCTAAATAAAATTTTTATTGTCATTTAAAACTAGCTAATAATTTTCACCCCTGAAAAAATTAAAATAATGGCTTAATAAAACAAAAACTTAAGACACAATTTCCCAATCTTTTCTGGTTTCGGTCCATTCCAAAGTAAAGACCTGATTCCTTAGCCTTGTTTTAACTATTCTAAGTCAACCTGTTTCTCCAGACCGTAGGGCTGCACAAATGTTTTGCGGAAACAGAGTTCTTTCTACAAAGGGCAGAGGAACATCCCAAATATCCTCTGTTCCCTTTCCAGCTCTCATTCAGCAACACCACTTCAACAAAAGGGTTCAGAAACTATAAACATTTTGCTTTTTACTGTAGGGCCTCTAAGAAAACTTTTATCAGATGCAACACCGTAAGTTAACATGCCATATCACATGGATAGCCTTGATACGCTAACACTGAAATATTTTTTATTAATGTCTTGCTCTAATATCAAAAATCAAAACCAATAAATGTAAAGTCACAAGCATTGTTGACATGTTAGAATGCATCATACTGAAACTGCATAAGATATATTTGAAATCTACAATGTTTATTTTAATTTTTTTTAAATAAGAAATCTACTCATTTTTTTCTTTTATTTTTTAGCAACACCAAAAGAAAAAGAAATAATAGTTTCATAATTAAACACTGGTTGATGGTTTTGCTGCCTCTAGGTATGACAGGACTAATTTGCTTAAGAAGGCAATTAAAGTTATTCTGGTGTAATGTTGTCCTTCCCTAGTTATCTCAATGTTGACAGCATGGTAGACAACACAAACACACAGAACACACGTTCCACCTTTAATAAGAGATCTAAGATGTTACAAATTAGCATTTTGCACCTATGGAGATTAGCAAATGTGTAAGTTGTTCACCACTTGCCACGGTAATGACTTTGATCAGAAAACCCTACCAGAAATCTATGGTGCACCTACGCACATGAGCACAGAGCTAGTGCTCATGTCTGATACCAGCTTTAACAGATGACACAGCTAACATTAACATTGATCTCTAGAAGGTACTATTTAGTTTCTTGATAGACTTTAGATATTTCTGAAGTTCAGATTTCTTCTTTTAAGAATCAGATAATTATAAAAACATATACAGAATCTTTCTAGGATTTGTGATTCTTGTGTGGCTATGACAGCGAACTAAGCACGCCACTGAGGTCCTTCGACATGGTTCAACCCCTTTGTGCTAGCAAACTATTTTACTCTCCAAAGGATGGAGAGGTGCAGGGACTGTTCTCTGGCTGACATTAAGCACTCAGCCATGCCTGGGGACCGCCTGGGCTTCTGTCTGGCCTGGGCCAACACCTGTGCTAGGGGCCAGTCCAAATATTCATCAGCACAAACTGCCAGGTTTCGGTGGCCGGGAATGTTTTCATGAGAATCTTTAATATAGCAGGGTAGGCACAACCTTACATGTGTAATTTCCAGTACTACCATTAAGCCAAAATTTTCAGATGTGATAAGTGTTCTGTACCTACATTTCAGGATATCTGGTTTGTAAAACCCTAAACTGAGCTTTGACTTTCAGAAACTCAGAGCATTCTCCCATTCAAATACAATGTACTCTCTGATTTCTCAGGGTAGCATTCTCCTATCAGTCTTGAATATCATTCTTGAAACTGTTACGCAGCTTGTATATGCTCATAAAATGGTAAGAGTTGTGGGGAGCGACTTCAATTTTACTTTAAAATGCAATAAGGCTCTTAAATTCCTACTTAAAGAGATGTTGAACTTTACAAAAGGTTGCAATAACTTCAGAAGACTTTGGATTACAACCTCCAGGCAATTAGATTACATTAACATCTGATAGCAATGCAGCTAATAACTATATATTATAATAGTTTGTAAGTCTTTTTCTATAATACAAAACCTAAAAAAAAAAAGTAAAAGAAAGAACTAAATCAAATGCAATCAAAATCCTAAAATACCCAGATGTTTTAAAATTGCCTTTCATAAAATACTAGCTGAAAACTTACTCCTGAATGATATGTGACATTCTGAATGCCACTATATCCCTTTCTAAAAAGACACAAAACATAAAACTGTGGGTCACAAACACTGTTATTCTTTCTAAAATATATTGCAGATAATGATAAACTAATTCCTGAAGTCTTGACAACTTATTTTCTGAGACTGAAATTGATTTGTGTTCCTTTCTCATTGATTTTATGACAGAAAGGTGAGAAACATATCTAAGATGCATTGATATTGAATGATTAAAAGGAAAATATATCTTCGAAATACAAACATCAGTTTTGTCTTGTCTGCCTGTTGCTCCGAGCATTTTTTGTTAATTTGCATTTGTGGAAGGAATAATTTTAATTTGAGTTCTATGGTACAGTTTTGAAAAGTAAAATGCAACATATGGAAGTCTATCAAGGAAACACTTCTTAAAGAAATACAGAAAAAGAAATTTAAGCTGTCCCAGCAAGCCAGTGAGCAAATGATAGCTGTGTAAGTGGATTTACAGAATCTGCCTTGTTTATAAACTTATTTTCTTACAGCTATATAAAGCCAATGTCTACTTGCTTATCTTTCCCCCCTTGCCTTGAAGAAGATGCTACACAGACTTTCCCCAAGGCCCCACCTCAGGGTAACGTAGTGCAGCCATAGCCCAGGATAAGCACAGCACCTAAGCTATCTCACTGCTGCTTTACATATTTATCTTCATAACACACCTGTCAGAAGTACAGTACCATCCTACTTTTCTGATATGAAAGTCAGGCAAAGGTATCTGCCCATTCAAAATTTGAGGGACCTATACTAAGATAAGTAGAACTGAGGTGACTGAAATTTCTTCTTTTCTTCCAAGAGGAGAAGAAATGAAGCTCTTTCTGTACTTGTCTTTGAAGTTCCCTTGGTGTCTGGACCCATGCTACCAAAACTGCCCAGAACTGCCTCTGGTCAGAAAGTCCATGCAGTTCAGTTCAACTCCCTGAGACTACTCAGTCAGGATCAAGAAGACAAGGTTTTGTTTCATTACAGAACATTTGCTAAACAGAGACCAGTACCCCTAAGCTACGTGAGCACCCCACTGTCTGTCCGGCCTCCCTGCAAGCACTGTGACCACTGGCTTGAGCATCTCATCTGGGCAGGAACTACCTGCAGAACCACCATCGTGGCTTCAGCCCACCAAAGAGGATTCAGTGCACAAATATCTTCCAAGAACAGAGTAATATGAAAAGATGTACATTAATATCTTCATTAAAAGAATGAAATGGCTACAAGAGAATATACACCGTATTATAATACATTGTGTAAAGGACTGTTCAGGTACATCCCAACCAACCGCAGTGAGTAACGAACAAAGGCCACTACTGCTGTTGGGCTACACTATGCAGCTGAGCAAAAACAGACTAGTCCTATATGACTAGAATGAATACCTTTTCACATCAAAGTGCTCTTATTATGTATCTTTCAGGTGTCAACTCT
The DNA here is from genome assembly GCF_013368605.1 of Nyctibius grandis. Lineage (NCBI taxonomy): Eukaryota > Metazoa > Chordata > Aves > Nyctibiiformes > Nyctibiidae > Nyctibius > Nyctibius grandis. Next base: position 9,798,311 of record NC_090659.1, on the reverse strand, counting down.
GTACAGGGCTTCTAGAGATGAAGATACTGATTCATGCTATTGCTCATATTTTCCTGCTTGTCTTAGTATGTGCAATGTGAAGAAAACAAAAATTATTTCTGTTATCCTGTGATCTCATGAACAACATTTTACTTCATTTGCTCCAACCTCCCTATTTTTTTCCCCATAAAGACTACGCTACACTTTAACACATATATTTACTTATTAATTGGTTATATGTACCGTGAAACTGCTAAGGCACGTTCTTGGTGTATCTAAAAAGCATATTGCTTTATTTTCATTTTTTTCAAACCAATAAAATAAGTTTTGCTTAAAACAAATTAAGCACAATTAAAAACAGTGATGGTGGAAGAGAAGAGACATTTGGTTTAACTAAAGAGCTTTTTTTTGTTGTTGTTTTTCAGTTTTGGGTAGGGAGAAATATAAATGCGAAATATAATTCTATTCTTACCAATCTGTACTAGCTCAGAAGACCTATTAAACTATTAAGTTGCAAAGTACAGACCTGCAGGTCCCACATTAGCAATTACAGCCAATGTAGTAGACGAAGGAAATAGTCAATTCCCAAGTTGAAAAGCAGGTATTGTCGTGCTTGTTGCCTGTGGTTCGTTTCTGCTTCAACTGAAGTCAAAAGTGAAATATCTATTGACTTCAGCTGAACAGAATCAAATGCCAGTGCATGTGTTAATATAAATGCAAAGCAGAATTAGTATGGGAATGGGTGACAAACACATTGAAGAGAAAACTCAAAGGAATCTGTAGAGTGAGCGAGCCTTGGAAAGTTTCAACTTTCATAACTTCACAAGCAAGTCTGAGCCCTCTGAACTATTCAGGAAGGCTGTGCTTTTGAAGAGCAAAGAAATTATTTTGGTACCTTGGTTATGATAAGAGCTCAAATTTAAGCTTGCAGCTTCTAATAATTGTTTTAATGAATTTTGGTTTTCTAAGCACACAATTTGGCAGAGAAAAAAGGGGAGAAAAAATCAGGCAATGTTGGCTATATCATGAGCAAAAGTAGACTTGGCGATTTGGAGAACTGGTGTTGTAGAGATATCACTGTAAATACATAGTGTCTGACAAATGTTATATATATTACTTCCTTGCATCAGAAAAACAAAAATCAATATTAGCATAAAACAGGCTTATGTTTTAGGCCCAAGCCCAGAACTTTGCGTTTAGCTGTGCAGCTGGTGACAGAAAAAAAAGCTGCATTGTAAATAAATAGGGAGATGGTTTTATACAGGTCTTGCCTAAAACCATATCTTACATGTGAATGGCTCTGCCAAGATCTATCCAGCTCCTGCCTCCAACAGCAGCCAATGGTCAATGCCAGTCAGAGTGTGCATTGCTGGGGCAAGGGCATAGTGCTTCTTCCTTCATTGCTTTCCCTATATCCAACAATTATCAGGCCATGGACTTTCAGTGCTGAAAGTATCATTTGGTATGTAATAGCACTTTTTCTTCCACTAATTTTTCCAGTCCATTTTTGAAATGACATCGTGTAGTAAGGAGTCTCTCAGTCTGACTCAATGTTACATAAAAGAACAACCACCTGACTTGTTTGCTTTGGTTCCCCGTCCCCCGTTCCCCCCCCCAATTTTTTCTCCTGTAAATATTACTGAACATTTCCAGTTCTTGAATCTGAACAGCTAGTGGGCAATCATTCCAAACTCAGTTTCTCTGTTACAATCATGGTTTCTAAATCTCTATCCTATCTACCTTCACTCCTCTCTCTCAAGTGCTGAAGAGTCCTAATCTGATGGGTCAGTCTTTCGGTGCAGTCATACCCACTGTTTTTCTCCAAAGTTTTTCCAGCTCCACTACATGCTTTAGAGATGGTAGGACTAGAACTAACTTCAGACAGTATTCAAAATGTTAGTACACTAGAAATTTTTATATATGCATATTAATGTTATTTGCCTTATTCTATGTCTTCCCTAATAACACCTACATTTGATTTGCCTTTCTTTTGACTGTTATTGACCACTGAAGTGACGATTTCATAGAACTATCAATCATAACTCCAAGGTCTCATTTCCATGTGATAATAGTCAGCTAGGAATCCATCATTACATATGTAGAGTTAGAATTGTTTATTTCCCATGTGCATCACTTCAAATTTATCTAGATTGCATTTCATCTGCTATTTTACTGCAGTCACTTAATATGGTAATATCTTTCTTCAGTTCATCATAGTCAGCCTTTGTTTTTATTACCTTGAAAAACTTAATGTCACCAGTAAATTCTGTCTACTCATACACACCCCGCTTTTTCAGTATTAATGAAAATGTTGAACAACCCAGACATGTGCGACTCTGCTGGTGACCTCTCTTCTCTCTCAAGAGCAACTTTGTATTCCTGTCTTCTGTTTCCTGACTGACTTGTCTCTGCTTCGAGGCTAAAATTCCACCTTTATTTTTCCACTCTCTCCTTTCCTCTTTTTAAAATTCTTTTGCACTAATCTCTTCAACTTCATCTTATAATATTCTACACTGTTGTCCAGATGCCTTCTGCAACAACAGCTGAAATAGGTAGCTTCTGGACAGAAGGAGGGTCAGTACTGCTTACTCTAGGATATATAACAAAACTTACCCTCAAATGCAAATAAGCAGGTTTTATTGCATGTATTTTCTCATAACTATTATGGGGGGGGAAAAACAAACCTCCACATAAAAACCCAAAACATTTTATATCCACCAGTTATATGCAAAGGAAATCTTCACATCAGAAGTAATGAGCCTAAAAAAATGGGCACAAGCTGCAACCCATCACTATGTTAAAGATTTGGGGTACTTATTCTGTGAAGAGCTATGTGTTGTGTCAATGCAGATCATACGTATTTTCCCTCCCTTAATACCTTGCCGACTCCTTAAGAAGAGTTACACTCAATGTCAGTCACATTCCGTCTGTGCACCTTTAGAATGTGACTAACTCCAGCTCCAATATGTGGTTATTAAAACCATTTTGAATCATTCCACAGCAGGATTCAAGTGTATGTAAATACTTATATATAATATGATTGACCCTTTCATTATAATATGCTGACAATATTAATCTACTACAAAACTGATTCCCCCCCAGCCCCCCAGCTTTTACTTGGATACCCCTGAGACTTTCTATTGATAACTATTTACAGTAGATGCTATGGGATAAAAAAAGATTATTTTCCCTATTCCTCTGCTCAGACTTTAACACTAAAACAAAGGTACCTGGGGCTTCCCAGCCAATAATTGCTACCTTCAAGCGAGTACATAGGTAGTAAGCAAGTGAGTTTTCTTCCTTGCAAAGCAGTCCATTTAATTAGCTTAGATATACTGCAGGTATTAAATAGCTTCATGGGAAGGTGTAAAGTTCTATACTGCTACTCCCATCTTTACTCCTTTCTTTTGCTCTCCTTCCTCTCCTTCTCAACTCTCTTGCGAGAAAAATCAGGAGAAAGGGTACTTTTTTAGATGCGGTGACCTTCTTTTTTTCACTCCAAGATCAGTAAAGCTCTAGACCCATACAATCCACCCTGCTGTCTCCATATGTTAACTCTAATACTAGCACACTACATGGTATATATCAGTCCACTGACATAGATAAGCCTTGGAGCAGGATGACGCATGCGTCCCCTGTTCAGTGAGGTGACTTTAAAAAAACACCACCACACAAAACCAAAAAAAAAAATATTTCTTCCCTTTAAATGTGATAATACTAGTTTTTTATTTTTAGTAAATGTAATATATATTTCCAAGATGCATGAAGTCCATTGTTTTTTTTTCACCCCGTTGAGCATTTGAGGTTCTTAGTTATCACAAATATTTCTGTATAGGTATGAACAGGCTTTGGATGTCATTTGTGAAGTACTTTCCATAATGTTTTCCTTATTCCACTATTTACTCTCCTCTCCTTGCTATTCAAAAGACATTAAAAACAGAAAGTGCTGAACTAACTTGCATTTGACTGTTCATTTCATATAATCTAATATGACATCTTATATATACATCTCACATTTGTAGAGAGAAACACAAAGTATGAATCCTGGCAGTTTTACAAATTTTCCTGGGTGCTTTATCCACACCACAAATTTTGAACAGCCGAACACATCCCCAAAAGAATATGTAAAGACATTTCCGCTTCTCGGCTGTTATCTCGCTAATCTCTCAAATAGGTTTGCTAGCAGGCTTTCATTGCTCCCTAACTATACAGGCATGAAGCTGGAACCTGAATCACCACATACACTGAGTAAGAGCACAGACAATGCAAGGATGTAGCACAGCTATTCACATGAAGACCCAACTTTCTTCTCTGTTCATATACTATCACAGGAAACAGAACCAGCAGCAACACCATACATATTAAACATAGCTACATAGAACATAAAATAATTATTTGAAAATTAATTTTAAAAAATTACACTAAAATGACATAAGAAAATTTGCAACATGATGTAAAAGCTTCTGATAACAGGGCAGAAGAACCATAAAAGAAATTTCCTTTCCCATTCACAGACACAGCCTAAATCCTGTGAGTACACTTATCTTTCACTTGAAATCACCATTTAAGTCCTAGAATTAAAAGGAACAGATGAAAGAGCCTATCCCATCAGCCTTTTCCCACCCTGTACATTAGAGTGGCCAGAGCAGGTAAACTGAAAGAGGCCATATTTCACCCAATTAATTTCACAGCACTAATATAATAAAGTGGGTCATGGTAGCTGAGTTGTAATTCTGCATTTGCTTGATTTATTTTAATGAAAAAATAACATGGATTGAGATAGTTCAATATTTCACAATATGACCAGCATCCAAACATATTGTACGTGTCTTCGTTTATTAAAAATATGGATTAATCACTAACAAAGTGTCATTATCTTTCTGACATATGACAGTCCCACTTTGGAAAGACTGTGTGTGACCACTAATTATACTTCAATAAGCCATGTAACAAGTTTCCATCTAAACATTAAACAATTCTCAGTAAAGGTATTTCATTGATTCTTCTTGCTACTGTAAATGCTACAGAACATTTTTTCTGACACTACAGACGAACCTACATTATCATGCTGGTACACAAAAAAAAGTCATGACCATTAAGAAGGAGGCAGGGCCTTTATAGTGTGGGAAAATAAGAAACAACAGACACGGACTGAAAGAAAAGAGGTTCAGACTGGATATAAGGAAAAACTCTCTCCCCATGAGGACAGTCAAGCATCCCAGAAGGCTGCACAGACAGAGTGTGCAAACTCAGTCTTTGGAGATGTCCATATTTAGCCAGCACCCAGGGCTAAACAGGAACAGTTTTCTCTCACCCAATGTCCCTGCCCTGACCGAGGAAGGGAATTGGGAAAAGGAGGGAGACTCAATGGTTAAAATTAAACAGATTTAATAAAATAAAAAAACAAATATAAATGCTAATACAAAACACACAAAATTATACTTACCTACAAAGTTGCAGCAAGTTGCTTCAGGGACAGCAATCATTGGGAACCAGAAGACATGAGAACAAAAAGAGCCCCACCTCTCTCCCCCAAGCCCTCCCTTTTATAGTGAACTTGATGTTAATGATATAGAATACACCTGTGGGCCAGCCTGGGTCAGCTGCCCTGGATTTAACTGCTGAGGGCCTTGATCACCATGGCTGGCCACGAACTGAAACAAAATCCCAATGAAAGCAGGACAGGAGATTTCCGAGAACTGCTGGGACACAGACACGAACAACCTGGTCTGACCTGGTGGCTGACCCCATTTTGAGCAGCAGGTTGCACTAGTGACCTCCTAAGGCTGTTCCAACCCAAACTATTCTACAGTCCTGTGACTGTCCACACCGTCTACAAGCCGGTTATATCATCAGGATGGAGCACAAACTTGGTTTCCTTGCAAAAAAACAACCTAGCTCTTGGGTGTTCAGGAGCGCTGGCACACGTGTGTGTGCACATAGATGTACATACACACACACTCTACTTTAATGGTACCTGATGCAACTATAATTTACTCAAAAAAATATACTAGGTACCGTGTTCTGATTTTTATTATACATATATTGAAGTTGTTTAACTTGATTTAGGATTTAACGTGAACAGAAGGACTACCTATAAATGTCTTGTCATTTTACTGTGTTTTGATATCTTCTGGGGGAAAAAATGTGAATATTAAGATAACATGAATAATGCATCAATACATTTTGGAAGGAGATTTTCTTTCACACAGTGACCTCACACTGACTCAATGGATTGAAAGAATACAAGGATTAGACTTCTAAGCTGTATGACAGATAACACTTACAAATATGCCAATTCTCCCCCACCTTTAACCAAAGTAATTAGGTAGCTTAGTCTACAGACTGGGATCAGTTATCTGACTGCAAGAAATGTATGCCAGGGAAGTATTAACAGGAATCATAATGGAACACATTCTGAACTTCAGATTGGCAATAAAATATATTTTTAAAACAACTATATAGATTATATATCAGTGAACATTTTAGAAATAGCTATATTAAAGTAATTGATAGTACGTTCTCACATTTTTACAGATCTCTTTTCCGTACCCAAGTCTTTCCTGCTTTTAGCTTGAGTGATCAATATTACTTTGTTACTACCTAGCACTTCACTGCTACCTTCTATGAATCAGTTTTTTATACCTTTCCACTGTATTGTGCTTCCTCCATAGCTGACAAGTGTCCAGATAAAAGACCTTTCTTCATTCTTTCCTGCCTCTTCTTTATCCCTCACTGCATTTACAACGAAACAAGGGTAGAGAGCACATTTGGGGGCTTTCCTCCAGTCAACATCTATTCTCCAAATGGAAAACTGTGTGCATATATTGTTTCATTACCGACATAAATACGTGGTAATATATAGACTAGGTACTTTGGCAATATTATCTGTTATACACTCATGTGCAGAGACCACTTATTCTTCCTCTTCATCTGCCAAGGATTCCTGCTAAACTGCTTGTGAACTGCATGAGAAAAGTAATTGTAGTTCAGTATTATAAAAATTGGTTTCAAATTAGAATAAATCCCCTAAAATTCAAAATTCCCAGCAAAAGGAAACTTAATCCTTGTCTTGTAGCATTCTACATTAGAAGCACCCTAACATGTATTTTCCTGCAAGGCAGGTAAGTATCAGACTATTGTCTGCCTTCCTCCAGAATTTGTTTGAAACTGTACTTATATAGTCACCACAGTCTGTCATCTGAGAAATAAAATAAATTAGTAAGTATTTTGAAATGTTACCTGACTTTCTTGCAACCAGTCAACTTACCAATTTGTCCTAAGTAATAACCCTTTGATTTTGGGATGAGCTGCTCTGTGACAAACCCTGATGCAAAATTCATAGGTCTTCTTTTACAGGGATAAGCTAGAGTAATATCCATTCATTATCTTGCTTCCCCTTGAGCTGGCATAATGTTACAACTGTTTAGGTTCAACAGTAAACATTAAACCCTAGTTCTTGATCAGATTTTTTTTTAAACTTCTATAGTCCTTATCACTGCAATAATTGAGACAGTACACAACTTCTTATTCTGAATTCAAATAAATTCAGAAAAACTCACTAACAAAATTGTTTCCTGAGGAATCCATTTAGAAATATTTCATATATGACTGTCAACATTTTCTTGCCTACTTGTCTGAATGTACAGTAGTTGCCTGAGCTACTGATGTGTTTATACATAAAAGTATTAAAAAGATACAGTGACTTTAGAGACTTCTGAGAAAGACTCAATGGCTGACATGTTCGAATTGTACTGTGAGCACTAAAAAGTCTCCCCGAGTGGCATGTTGGGAGACATGCCACCAGACATGTCACCACAGAGAGCTGAATCCTTTAGTTAATGTTCTTTTTACTTTGTTTTTCTCTTAGTAAGTAAATGTATTATTCCTGGGGCTCCTCTCTCCTTTTCGCTACAGCTCTAATTCTCGTATTGGAGCTGCTCACTGGCCTCTAAATTTTCTCTTTGACAGCTAGTGAGCATGTGCCACAAATGCTGCTAGAAGGATATAAGCTGTAGGACTTCCATCATTTACTCTCTCTCCTCTCTGCTATTGCATTTCTTTAATTAATTTCACAGATGTGTTTAGTAAATGCCTCTCAGCTATTTATCCAGCAATTTTCCTCTCCCCTAAGTAGTAATCCCCAAAACGCATGTATTTTGTCCTCTCTTTGTCCCTGCTAAGTTCAGAGAGCAGGGCTCCACAGTACAAGGAATCTGCTCTTCCTTTCAATGCATGCTATGTCGAAGACTTCGACACAGCTTTTTCACAGAATAGAAACTCTTCTCTTTCAAAATCTACTCATTTCTTAACAAAAACTAGATATTACTCGATGGACCTTCTGCAGCTGTATAAATTTCAGTCTTACGCAGCTCCATTAATAACAACTCAGCAGAAGCAGCATTCAGTACCCGAAAAACAAAACTCAAAACCCAAAACCATTACAGAAAAATAGCAATTGAGAGATAAAACATGGCAGGTTGTCTGTAGTGAAAACTATTCATCTCTTTTTCGTTATCAGCCTGTAAACAGGGATCATCCCCCCCTTACTCAAATGAGAGTTTAAAATTGCCTGACTCAAATGTGCAATATAATTTTCAGAAATTAGTAATTTGGCATTTCTTATCCCTAAGTATGGATGCTCACTGCTATGGCAAACAACTACACTGAATTACAGCCCTAACATGGAGATTACACCTGAACCACGCTGGGGCAATGACTCCTGTATGTGCCAGCTAAAAAGGCTTTTAATAATAGAGAAATGAAATCATTCATGCAGAAGTCCGTGTAATAAACAGTATCAAAAGCAGAGCAATAATAATATGTATATCTTTGCTATTCTTGCAACACTGGGTGATAACTCAGTCTATAATTCACAAAATATGTAAAAATGCAGGAGCAATAAAACACTAACATCAACATGCTGAGTCATTAATCAGAAGATAAGATCTATTTATGAGTAGCAATTAATCGTAAAGGATAGTGACCTCTGTTGGTGTCAGAATAATTCCAGGGGTAAGTCCCTGAATATTTTTAGACTCTAAAAGAAATGAAACATTTATAAAAACAAGTCTGGAAAACATCAGATTTCTAAATTCCATTTCACTTCAGTGAGCAACTCTGGATTTTATAAATATCACAGGCCTTTGATAATTCATGTGAGAAATCATGAGTAATTTTGAGAAGATCTAAACATTTTCAAGTTTGGTTGGGAGTGTAGAGAAAGATTAAAAAAGCACAGTACCAAGAAATGAAACAACGTTGTGGGAGTAAAATACCTATATGTAAAATTATGCAAATGCTATCTGCATGTCCTATAAATTAGGGAATTCGGATATGCTCGTAAAGTTGGAATACGAGGGTTTACTTTCATGCTTATGAAATGAATAGATTGACATTTGAATTTCAAGCAGCATGCAAAATGAAGTACTTCCTATGTATTCTTTCCCAATTTAAATTTAAATTAGTTCAATTAAACAGTTTTAAATTAGTTACATTACTTCTAATTATTATAAAACCCATTTTTTTCACAACTTTTTTGAAGTCCTTCCCTAAAGAAACAGTCTTGATATAAAACCATAGAATCATATAATGGTTTGGGTTGGAAGGGACCTTAAAGATCATCCAGTTCCATGGGCACAGCCAAACCTATTTTTATGTGTGTTTTTTACAACCTTAAAACACCAATGTGATTAAAAAAACCTGTAGCCCAAAACAGAATTTAAAATGCCATTTGAAAATGAAAGATTCTGATTAGCTTTCTAACTACCATACAGAAAAAAAAAGCCCACCAAATGATTACATTTGCAAATGCATATAGTCTAACAGCAAAGGTTGGTTCTTACTTCTGCAGCGTTCTGTTCCCCTGCCCTCCGCCAAGGAAGCTCTAACAAGCTGTGTATCTCACACACACCCTTCCAAAGCCACTACCTTAGTTATAAAGATGCAATGGGTTACAGGGCTGCTTTGTAAACTAATCATATCACTGAACTGGTTTACCCCACAACACCACAGAGAGTCATGCAGGCACAACTGAAGTTCACGCAGAAACAAGCATGTGGGGTAAAACTTGTTAAAATATATGGAACCATACCCTCAGGAAGAGTTCAATTGTTTGGGGAGAAGTAATCAAAGTATGCAAACTTAACCTGAAGACGGTTGAGTTTTCATACACGTTTTTGTTATTGCATATTTATTATTTTACTATTTTATTATTATAGTATTTTGTAACAGAAAATTCCAAGCAACTTTCAAAATAGATGTTGAATTCAACCTCAAAACTAAACTGAATATTTTGTTGGCTTTCTGCAAAACTAGGATATATGCATGGGTTTGTGGTGGTGGTTTTTTTTTTATTTAAGGAGCAAATTATAAAGTGAAACTCAACATTTAGGTAATGTCAGTAAAATAATTCTATGTGAAACCTTAATTTCTTCCTATTCTTCTCCTCTGTTTATGTAATACTGTAAAGTTTATTCACATGGTAGAATACCTCTTTCAGTGCATCGGCTGAACATTGGTCACAATACCTAGCTGCAATATTTCATTTTGTTGTCATCTTTAAAACTGTGAACCAATGTTTTATTTACTATTCAAAGCAAAGCCTGGTAATAAATTACTTCCTCTGGTGTTCCTACGTTGTCCCCTTAAACTACATCCTTTAGCACCTTTTTTTTTTTTTTAATTCGAAGAAGAGGAGAAAAGTAACCACAAAAAGAAATAGTTCGCAATTTAATCAAACACTTTCTCACTACATACATATTGTGGGACAAAAAAAAGAATAAGGCAATTCAGAATTATTTGCAGAGCCCAACAGCTGAGAAGCTGGGGGATCTGAGGAGTGTGAAAAAAATTCCTTTATCCATACTAAAGCAAGTGATGTCAAGGCTGCTTCACAATGTTGGTACTATTTCTTACATAGCACCCGTTCCCCGTCTCAACAGAAAACAAGAATGCAGTTCTTAGCCTGGAGAGTGTAGCTGGATTATTTGCTAAGAAGGCTCTTCAGTATTGAGATGACAAAAAAAGACTCGATACATTAGATCCAACATCAGGCATCAGGTATCATTATTGGTTCCTTCTTTAGTCAATGGCGAGACACAGGTAGTCAAGGAATAATTCAGCCCACTTTAACCGTGGCTGCAGCAGGGCCCTACCTCAGGTGTCTCAACATAAATTAGAATGAATTCAGACCCTCATAACTACTCCCTAATTTATTTCCTTGGGCTCTACATGGTTGAGCTTTTATGTCTCCTGAGGCTGGTTATCTTCCAGGCATCGTGCCTGGAGTTAAAGCTCTGGGCATAACTCTCTTTCCCCTTCTGAGACCAGAGAAACTCTGGCTCACCTGCTGAAGCTTGTGACTGATGCTTCAAGCAGCAGGTTCACTCCAGCATCCCTTTCAAGAGCATGCAAGATGCTGAAGACTTCACAAAATCTTTCAAAATTCCTCATTTATGACAGCACAATGTCCAAACAATGCCATGAAAAATATCAGGTTTTCCCACAGCCTCGCTTGCTTTCGAAAATACCAATGAACCCCAAATACTTGCCCTCTGTGCACTAGAGCTACCAGCCTCCTGCATGATTTGGAGCTGCTGTCAGAATAGGTTGAGAAAAGTACTTTTCCTCTAATATATCATCCTTAGGCCTCTCATCAGCTTGACAATGGAAAAGGCCTCATATTTAAAATCTGATGAAGACTTCTATGCTACACCTAAATTAGCGCGGCTAGTAGTACATCCTCAGCCTGACCTGTGCTTCAGGCGAGCACCAAGGGCCTTTACCCTAGGCTCTGGTTTTCCTGGAAAGAAAACAGGAACACGTAGGCTACAAGAGAGTCACAGTACTCTCTGCCTTGATCCCTCATTTGGATAATTATAGGACGAACAGGCGCAATATAAACAACAGCATATCCACTGTTTAGTCTAGAAGCAGCCCAGTTGTCAAAAGAGAATTAGCAGACACCAAGGATGGGATTTATCTGACCAAATCCATACTCTTTCTTTAATAAAGGGAGAGAACAGGCAACTACAGAGGGCAACCCACAAAATGCGTCTAGGTCACATCAACGATACTCTGAATGGCCTCACCTTATTGAGTATAAAGTATTTAAAGCCTAAGTGATCAGCTCAGATGCAAGTATCTACAGCATTAGATATCTGCATCTGTGATGCTAGTTGGATGAATGAAGAACACCGAGTGTCAGCACAGAATGAATAATCTGCCTATTTGATGGGTCCAGGCAATGCGTTGCAACATTGCACTGTGCTAGAAAACACAATGAGGGAAAGTCTGTATGAAGAAAACTAGGATTTCTTGTTTCAGGAAACAAAAATTTCTTTTGTTTGCAAATATTTAGGTATTTCTTAAGTTTGTTGATAAAAGTTATAGTTCTGTTAGACTGCTGTTTCTGAACAGTTATAATCAGAATTCTGCATACTGCAGTACTGAAACTTAATTGTTGGTAAATCCCTATTGTTTTTTCCCCCAAATCCTGTAAACAAAAAAATCAAGCCTATGATTCAGTAGATATGCTAGAATATAAAACAGCGTAAGAGAATTTTCTATTGTATTGTCTTAACATCGACACAGCACACGATACTCTCAAAGTATCTGAACTTCATAATTAGAAAAGACAATTTTCCCCATGTAAAGTAATATTTCTTCCCTTATACAGATGGAAAGAATTGGGGACTACCATCCATAATACCTAGAGCTTCCACCAGTACTGTTCAGATAAACCAAGACATGGTAAGTCTCATTTTTAAAGAAGATTTCACACCTTAATAATTTTTTGTGGTGAAAAATGTGGTTATGTTTAATCCTAATAGTGAATGCTCAGACCTGCTGGAATATGTGGTCCTGGGAGTCAAATTAGACAGTTTACGAAATGAGATGCGGCCTATTAATGCCTACCTGTTGGCAGTTTGTTAGAAGACTCGTGTGCAGTAGCACTTAAAGAACCTGTGACAGATGCATGGATGGACTCCAGTTCCCTGTGGCCACAGAGTAAACAAGACAGGCAATACAAAACCAGCAGTTCTTTATGATATTACCACGACCGCAGTCCAGAAGCACTATGCACTCAAAGACAGGGGGATATTATAGAAAAAGAAATTGTTCATAAGCAGTAAATCTAACAAAGCACAGCCCTCTCTTCTGTTCTCCCACCATGATAATCCCTTTATGAAATACCCTCTGAAATCCTTTCAGCAGTGGCTTCATTTCTCCTTCAGTCCCTCTATATCCTTCTGCATTTCTTTTCCTTTCTTCCTTCCTTCTCTGCCCTCCACGCCCCCCAGCTGTATATGCCCAAACCCCAACATGTACTGGGTTCATTCTCAGCTACACCATGTGCTGACGGGCAATAGGTGTCTGAGGGTACTAATCTGGTTCTTTCTCTACATAGCCCAGTTCTCATAGGAATTTCACATCTCTGAATTCTCTTTTTCTGTCACATGCCAAAAAATCAGTCAATGGATTCCAAGACTAGTGAAGGAAGAAGGATTAAAAAAATGAGAGAAGAGTGGCTGAATTTATTAACATGCAGACATACACTACCAACAGATAAGCTAAATTATGTTAAAAAGATGACAATACTGTGTGCAAAAAGAGCTCTAGTATACACACAGACTATTACAGTACACAGTAGCATGTCTGCAACAGGAGTTTTGACAGTATGGACGTAGAGCTGCTAGCAAGAAATGCTACCTCATGTTATGCTAAACAAGTTAATAATATGAAGTAAACAGGCTACGAGCGTGGATGTAGTCAACTGACACAGAAAATGTTCATTCATTTATCTTAACTTAAATACTGGTGATGAATTCTTTATAACCTAAACATTTAATTTTGTGAGTCTAGTGTTCTTTTACTATAATTCATCGTGTGGCACTTCCTTGGCTAACCCTCTTTCTGCCCTTCATCGTGAGGAATTACATAGCCTCAGAATCGAAATATGCTGTTGAGGGGTGCTTCCACCTCCTGAATTGCATCTGGTAGGTCCCCAGAGTCATCCCAATATGAATGGCAATACATCAACTCCTTCTTTTTAGGAGTTTGTCTTTACTGTACCTTGTAGTTGGAAGGAGGCAGAGATAGAAATCTCTTCATATGATCCAACAGAGAAAAGCAAAGGTAGTGAAGGATGAGACCCAGATTTCCCACATGTGTTTTCAGGCTCTTAGGACTGCTGTGCCTACAGCAACAGTCATTCTGCACCAGTCCCTCTGTTCTCCTTCCTCTTCTTCCTGTCCTTGTCCCACTCTCTTTTTTTTCCCCTATTAGGTCAAATTCCACAGCAGAATCACTTTATTTTCCTAATTCCTCAATACAAACATCCTCTGACTCTTTTCCCACATTGTTTTCACCAGAGTGGCTCTTCTGTTCAACAGCTCCTTCCGAGAAATTTATTTGGCATCATCCTAAGAGAACAAATCATTGGGTAATCTTCCTGATTGCTTTACCAAAGTCCAACTCCTATTCTTCAGGAGCAATGATCACAGGGAAAGTCTTGCTCATCCTTTCCAATCTAAGAACATTGAAAGATTTTTTTTTTGCAAATTACATCAATATGTCAAATACAACATCAGCCATGGAATATGAGATTTCATGGGCTTATACAACTGGAGCACATTTGAGTTAAGTTTTCAAAGAGCTGACAAAAAGATGCCAGGCAAGTCCCATTACCAATTTCAAGTTTTTGCTCTAAATGTTAAGTATGTACTAATAAGGGCAAAAGAGAGTCCTTTTATCAGACCTTTTATTGAAAAAAAAAACCAAACCCCAAACCATTTCTCTTACATTGAAAAAACATATGAATTTGGTTCACCTGGAAAAGCACAATCCAAATTATTAAGCTAGTCAAAAGGTAGGTCCTAATAATGGGAACTATTAACCATATAGTCAAGTTCATTGCTTTATCACTACTGAAGACTGAAATAAACTTTCCAACTGATGGAGAACTTTGCTGTATGGTTGAAATGGGACTGAATGGGAAAAAAGACAGGAAAAGAGAATTGCAAAGGTATAAAAATTTCACGCTACTCCTGTGTATTTTACTTGCTTACATAAACAGGCTAAAAAAAAAAACAAACAACTTTCTGTAGACAAAACTAAGGTAAAGCAAACATACAGAAATAGCCACAAGGTAGGAATGAAGAATTCTGCAGAGAAAAGGCTGCAAGCCAGTCTTTTACAGCTGGGGAATGAAACATGACGTACCTCTATGAGACTGAATGATGACATATAGTAAAGATTACAATAGGAAGTAAGACAAAGGCTTCAATAAAAGCAGACTCAGATCACTTAATTCTTCACTTTGACAGAAGTCAATTCATTAGCAAGTTTTAATGGTGACTGTGGTGTCCTATGGCCCTTTAGCGGAATTTGTTACTTCGGCTCTGTAGCATTAAAATATTGCTTATGCTTTGTTATTTACACGACTGCTTATGTCATCAACTATCAGAATGAAGATTTTACACAACTGGCCTAGAATGAAGCAGTTCTACTCTACATCTTCCTTCAGTTTCAAAAAATGTGGAAAAATGTGCTTTTATGAATTTTAAACATGTTATTCCTGTGGCCATATAGATCATACATGCTTTTAGTCCTTTTTTTGAGAAGAGGATAGACTAGTTGGTTTATTTCTAGTATCAACATCCTGTCAGTCTTTCTGAATTAGCAAAATGGACTGTTCTGCAAATGCTGACCAAGGGATTTCATTTATTTCTTGCAAGGTGACTGTAACATAGATTGATTGGAATTTCTGCAGTAATAGAAAGGTTAAATATTTCAAACTAGAGCTCAAAGCCAGACTTGACATTGACTGAATACCTTCAATAAACTATGACTGACCTCAGACCATCCTTTTTCTCACTGTACTTAATTCCTTTGAAATACTAGATGATTCAGACCTTCCTGCTAAAGCACGCACAACTACTTACAATGTTTAAAGAACCCTCTGCAGAGTCTTTCAAAAACCAGGTGAGACAAAAACCTTAATAACGGAGTATTTCTGAAAAAACAGCAATTAAAAGCCAATTTCATTTACAAGCTATATTATAACATTTAAAATGTCTACAATAGGATAAAACACCATGAAGTCTCACAAGAAAAGCAGTACTATGAAATAAAGACAGCAGACAGTGAAAGAACAGCAGACTGCAATGTAAAGTCAAGGTCCCAGGCTAGCTTTAAACAAGCGAGCTAAGGTCCCAGAAGTAATCTAGCCATGACAGCAGGGAGCTCAATTCGGGTAAGCTGTGTGAATGCCAGAAAGAGACCATCTTAAGTTAACATTTTGACCTCTCTGTGTAACAAGCACTTTCAAGGACAGAGAAGTTTTGAAAAAGATATGTTTTAAAGGAATGGAAAAAAAACTAGGTAGGCAGTAATCATTGTCCTCTTCCCAGTCCTAAGTTTCATGCATTTTAGTTCAAATTCAGAATTGTCTGTATATTTTGAAAATTTAGGACAGAGTACCATCAAATTCAAACAGTAGTTGTGATCTGTGTACAGATAGCCATGACTAACTTATGAGACCAATCCAAACTATCTTGTTCAACCCAAATGCTAAAATAAAGTTAATGCATAATAAGTCTTCTCTCTTGCAACAGCTCCAACTTAAAAACAGAATCGCCCCCCCCCCCACCCCAAGTGCTATATCAGAAGCAGGCCACCAAAGCGCTAAAATTAAAAAACAGGTGTTAGCTTCTTTGCGTGAAGGTGGCTGAAGTAAACCTAAAGGTGGCAGTAAAGCTAATCACAGGTATTTCATACTGTAAAAAAATTGAAAACTGAAGAATAAAATTCTGAGATGTTATAAACAACTGATAAAAGCAAACGAAATCGTAAAATGTAGGAAATAAACCAATGGGAATGGAAAATAATGAATCCACATATAAGTTAGGAGAGACCAGATTAAAGAGGCAACTGAACATACGCAACCAAGAGGTGATTTAGCTCTTTAATTAACCATCTGTAAACTCTTTCCCAGTCTTCCTCAGTGGAAGATGTAGTTGTGAACATCCACAGGCTCTAACCTCTCTGCTAACTCCAATTCTGAATTAGGACAATGCTTAGTCCCGATTTAATAGCCAGATAAAACACAACTTATCAGCTACCACCCATAAGCAAACACGTACTTAAGAGACGTGGCAAAAGAGATGGTGGAAACTGATGAATAGAAGTGGTCACGGGCACCACATCTGTCAAAACTGTGATGCTTGTTTATGTGTCACAGGCCAAATAAGCAAGGAAATCGAAGTGTGTGCCAAATTTCAAGTATTGAGGTATCCTAGACATTTTAGAGTAACATACGCTTAAAGGAAGACGTGTTTAGACATTAAGTAATTTCAAAAAAATGCAAGTGATCAATTCTATGCTAGTTCGGTGACATGTTTTTAGATAAGTGTCAGTGAATATAACAAAGCATGTTTTCTGATATGAACAGAACCTTTAATTTTACACCTATATTTTTACATGCCAGATGGACGTGAAGTAAACTGGAAATCGTTTAATCTTACTGTATGTAGGGAGTACTGTAAGTGAATAAAATCCTGAAGGGCATAACTGTTGCAAAGAAAGAAGAGAGAAAGGAAGAAAAAAAAGCATCCTTTTGTTGTGTACCATTAACTGCCTTTTTATTTTCATATATTAAAATTGTGACCTTGGAGTTCGCCTCAGCTGCATGTCAAAATGAAGCAGGCTTAAAACCTCGGTCATTTATGATCTGATTTAAAAAACAAGTTCTAAATAATATCATTAGATTTTACCCTTAGGGTAATGTTGGAAGGAAAAAAAAAAAGACAAAGAAAAAAACACACTCAAAATGTAATTAAAGAAATCTCTAAACATGGAAACTTAATAGTAAATGGCTAACCAGATGTGCTTCGCAGCACTTTTAAGGGTTCTTTTATCTTCATATATATAATCTTGGGGGATTGGACTAGATGATCTTTCGAGGTCCCTTCCAATCCCTAACATTCTGTGATTCTGTGATTCTGTGATTCTTGGTAGCCTGTAACAACGCCTTGAGCAAAAAACATTTGTGAAGGAGAGGTGTTTCTTTGTTTTCATACAACAGAGGAAGGAGAGTTGACTGATTTAGTGGTAGCATACATAGAACATTTGACGTGTTATTTTGACAATTAGTGTGCAATAATTAAATTAATGTAGGAAAAATATTTAAGCTGTATCAACAAAAAAATAGAAACTCACTGAAAGTCATGGTACCTGCAGCCTTACATGGTTTATCAAATATAAAATATCGACTCCTCTGAATATGGGCCATATATAAGTTTCTCTCTGGATCAAAATAATAGATGGTGATTTTTGAACCACAGACAAAAGTAAAGCATTTTTCTAAACATTTATAAAATGCTATAAAAAAAGCTTGAATAAAGAAGACACAGGAACTAGTCGGTTACACATTGCTGTACTGATAACACCATCATGGATATAGGAGAAATACTTAGAATAATGTTACTGTCAATCTAACTCAACAGTTGAGGTTGCAAAAAAAAGCTTAAAAGCTTGTTTGCTTTCACCGGTTCCACTTTGATTTAAAATTCAGATTAGACAAAAGGCAGTAATTTCCTGGTTAGTTTGTGCAAAAATAAGGTGGCAGTCTGACAAAAGGATATTTTTTCTGTGTATGCAGATACAGGTGGATATAAATCACCCACTGTCAAGGCAGAAATTGTGCAAATATGTTCGACACTTATTAAAATATTTAATAAAGCATCTCTAGACACTCTTTCACAGCACTGAAAATAAATTAGCAAGTGTAGATATGCCTAGAGTAAGCCTTTGAGTATTCATAAGTGTGAAAACACCCTTGTAAATTGTTATTCTTTCACTGATACGACTGAAATTAGTTTTATAAATGATGTTAAAGACATTAAATTGCTTTGAAGCTCTAACAGATTCATCATCTAAATAAATATTAGATTCAATAGAGACTCTATGTCATTTTGTGCTCTACTTTTGTAACCGAAGATTGTTCTCAGGATAATTGATGAATTATGTAAAGAAACATTTATTCTTGATAATTTTAATGTAGGTAGAACAACTTCTGGTGAAAATTCTTTTTATAGTATATTATTATCTTATATATATTTATATTATTTACAAATAAATACATAGCATTTATGCCGGTTTCTCCATTAACCATAAGAAACATGACATTTATAGAATAATTCAAGCAAATGCTTTCTTAGATTATTGTATGCAAATGCCTGTACAGTAACCTTGCTATCAACTTTCAAGTGTCACAGAGCAATGTAAACTAGGTAAGCTTTTCAACAGAAGTTTATAATGCCTATGATAGATACTCAAGACCTGATTATGCCATTCTCATAATCAGTGGATTTTTGTCTCTAAGAAGCCTAGAGCCTCAAGTATGACTATTTGTGAAGCAAGAAATTAGTATTTACCAACAATTTTACCAATAAAAGCTTCAGACTCTGGTCTACACATTTACAAAAACATTTGCTGTGGCCAATCAAGCCAACATTAGAAAAACTGATTCCCTCCTCATTATATATACTGAGGATTTTTTATATGACCATGATTGTCATTGTTGAATTTTTTTCTTGTTGTTTATCTTTTAATTTCCTTTAGTGGGCAGCCTTCCCAAAACCTTACTTTTGACATCACTTTTGGCGAATGCTCTGTCAGTGCATCCAAAACAAGTAGAATACCTGTATGTTTTGGGGAAAATCACAGGCAGAGGCTTCTGGAGGAAACAAAAAATGGAGGAAATGCCTCTGGGATTACATCCTTGGAAAGTAAGAGAAAAGAAAGGGAAACAAAGCAAAGTGTGTCTTCTTCCACACGCACAGAAACAGCTTATAAAGGCGCCTACCTGCAGGCACAATAATAGCAGCTGTAGCATCTAACCTCTATCAGTCATAATCTAGAACAGTGCCACTTTCTATTAACCAAGCAATAGAGGAACTAAAATTACTTATACTGGTCTATGCAAGTCACTCAGTTTGCTCCAGTGCATTTTGATGACTTAATTAGGAAGACGGTGCAGCACATGTGGTTTTCCAGCCAGGTTCATCACAAAGGCCACATCATCAAAGCAGAAGAGTTGTGTCTTCTACAGCTAGATTAAAAATAGGGATTTCTTCATTAAGTGTCTTGCAGCAGACTGTGCCTCTTGGTTTGTCTCCATCTATTCAGACAATTAAATAAAGTGTCATGCTTTATTTATTTCTTTTTAAAGGCTAATAAAGAAGCCATGAACTGAAGTACAGCTGGCAATCTTTTTATTTATTAAGACCTCAGTGTACACAGTGACAACCTCTGGAAGGCAAGGCACATTCTGGGATTTTTTTCCCCTTTTAATAATGTTCTCTTTCCAGGCACAACAGTTCTACTAATAGGAATTATAAACTTTTGTTATCCTTCAAAGCAGGGAGAGGAGTTGGGAAAAAAATAATCAAGAAAAACCAAACCAAAACAACAGGGAAAACCTAAGGTCACACCATAAAGCCAACAGATGTGAAACAATCTGAGTACTTTTAAAATGTGCCGATGTCAATAAAAGTAAAAAAGATGGGTAAATGACAAAACTGTAAAAATCATCTGGCATATATCTGATAGAGTCAGAACAAATTTAGCCATAATATTCCAAATTAAGAAAAAAAAATTATGTATTTTTACTTCTATCAGCAGGGATGGATGACTAGATAAATTATGTGATCATCTTGTAGGTAAATTAACTGAAAACAGTGCACAAGATTTACTACACGGTTTCAATTTTCTGATAACAAGAAATTATTATCTCTTGTGTTATTAAGTAATATGGTTTGTACAGTCATAATGGAAATTATACATGGTAATATCATAGCATGGAAACATCATGTTTCCTTGATAACAAATACATTGTATCGTAACATAATGTGATCTAGCATTAATTCATGAATATTAGGATATAGGAATATAAAGTAGTGAAAAATATTTTTAAAATATTTTGCAAGGATGACATATTACCCTGCACTTCAAAGAAAGCTGACTACTCCATGAGGCAAGATGACTTTTCAGTCTTAAGAGTTATTAATGGATAACTGTATGTCATTATGTATACTTACAAATGCATATACACATGCATACAAATACACAATGGTCAAATTAGATTATCTCAGTTGGTGCTGCTTCCTCTCTACAAGAGGTTACAGCATGGCCTATGCACATTGACAGGAGAGAAGGAAGAGGCAGACATGAACACAAACACAGTGTTCACAAGAGTACAGGTGCCAGGTTTTCTCTTTTTTAATTTTTATTTTATTTAGTCTGTCTAAATAGAGCTCCTCCTTTGTAGGTGCTAGCCAAAATGTGAGTGGTGTTTGGTTTGGTTTTGGTTTGGTATGGTTTTTTTTCTTTCTTTCTTTTTTTTAGATCTGAAGAATATTTTCTGTCTGCTTCAAGTTAATTGGATGTGGATGACAGAAGTACATCTTTCCACATGTTCCTTGACCCCAGCAAGCCCTAAACTGCCTGTCTACTCTCTCTGAATTTGACCTTGAATACCACAATCTACAAACTTACAACTGGAAACAATATATAAAATCATCATCCCTTGCTACACATCACTTGCAGATGCATTTGTCACAGTTATATTAAATTAGAATCACAAAAACGTAATTTATAGCCAAGAATGACATTTTATAAAGCCTGTGAAAACAAAATTACCGGGGAATGTGCACCACAACACGGTATTTCTTGCCACTACAGTTTGTCAACAGAACTGTTCCTCCAAGATGATTCTTTTTATGGTAGAAGTTGTAAGACAGAAAGTTAAGAACATGACAGAGACAAATCTGTAGTCCTGGCTGGTAAGTTGAATTTGAGCTGGCAGTGTACCCCTTACCCAG
This sequence comes from Nyctibius grandis, assembly GCF_013368605.1. Classification (NCBI taxonomy): domain Eukaryota; kingdom Metazoa; phylum Chordata; class Aves; order Nyctibiiformes; family Nyctibiidae; genus Nyctibius; species Nyctibius grandis. The sequence continues at coordinate 9,776,445 of NC_090659.1, read as the reverse complement.
GGAAGGATACCAACATACTCGGATGCTTTAGTGAGAGAAGAACCAGCAGGTCAAGGGGTGATTAGTTCCCTCTGGTTGTTATTCATGAGTCTGCACATGGAAGAGTTCATCGAGTTTTGAGCCACTCACTTCAAGAGAGAAACAGAAAAATGGGAGAGAGCCCAGAGGAAAGCCTCCAAGATGGTCAGGGGCTGGAGCATATGAGATACTGGGAGAGGCTAAAGAAGGTGGTTTGGTTTAGCATAAAGAAGTCTAAGGTAGTGATGTAATTACACTCTTCAACTACCTTAAAGTTTTGCAGAAGCTGGAGCCAGGCTCTCCTCAGAAATGCACAGTGAAAGGACAAGATGCAAGGGTCACAAATTGCAATACAAGAAGTTCCAGCTGTCTCTAAATGGAAGTAAAAATTGACCTTGAAAATGGTCCAAAGAGGTTATAAAATTTCTATCCCTGGGGGTGCTCAGAATGCAGCTGAATGTGGCTCTGTGCAACCTGATTTAAATGTGAAGATAGTACTGTTTTGTGCAAAAATAATCAGACTAAATGACCTCCACATGCCTTCTAACCTAATTTTTTCCATGATTCTATGAGTGTTCCTACATGAGAGTTATGCATTTCCAGTCTTATATTTATATGTATGTCTTGAATCAAAAATAGCTAAAGGTAATCTTCATTTGGGCTCAGATTCAATGAAAGAGTAAGTGGAATTTGCATGGAATTTGGGGAGATATATTTAAAAATTTGACCCTGTTAAACCATGTCCTTCCGTCTTTAGAGTTAACACTCCTCTGGGACTTAAAGCTCTGCTCCTAAGAAGGCATAGCTTTACATAAGTTTTGAGTTTTTTGGCTTCTATCCTTTGTCTTATCTCCCCTGTGACCTACAAACTAGGCTTTCCTGTTCAGGTGCTCCGAAATGCTTACTGGCTCATCACAAAATAGTTATGAACATCACTTTACTTTAAAAGAGTACAAAATTATAACTAACAAAACTGCCATCTTTTTAAAATATGAGCTCAGCTGTTGGATCACTTGCTCAGAAAACTATCCTTAAGTACCTCCCAATTGAAGGAATTTAAATCCGTATCCCCTACTCTTTGAGAAGTGTCAAGGGAGTACTGGTCACTTAATTTCCTTAGCTCAATGAGTCTTCACTCTTCCTTTACAGCTTCACAATCAGGGGCTTACATGGAATTTGAGCATCCAGTGCTCTTTGCCTTTGAGCCTGTGCCAAAAGACAGTCAATAGTTAAAACTACAGGTTGGGTTGGGTTTGGCTGAACGTTTCCTTTTTAAACATTATTCTCAGAAAAAATCTGTACAACCATAAAACTAGCTAAATTCTTCACCTGAACTATTCATTGCCTTATTCAGATCATTGAGAGATTTACTTTGGATATTTGATTGGAAATTCATTCGGGCACTTAAAAAGTACAGAAGAATGAATGAGTACACATTACATTATACAGGACACTGATCTTCTTTATGAAGCAGCAAATGAAGATCTTTCAGTGCTAGGAACCACTTTTTCAAGGTACATTTTTTCAAGGTACCTTCACAGGTTGCAGGGAAACCAGAGGAATAGAGAATTTCTTGCCAAAATGTAACTAACACACATATAAACCCAAAGTATCATATTCTGACAACAGACTCAGTAGTTTGGCAAGCAGGTGACAGGGGAAAACTACAAATCTTGTTTTCACTAGACAGATCACAGAGGCTTGAGTACTGAAAAGTTAACTGATTTTTAAAAAATCACACCAAACAATTTAGTTACTTATGTTACTGAATTATGATTAACTTGACAAAAGCTCTGATGTAAAAGTTTTCAGATTCCAAAAAGGATTGCTTACACCTTAGCATGTTAGAGGCAGTGAAAAAAGACAATTTGAATTTATAAAAGTTTCATTATGAATAATAACTGTCTTCTGTTGAAAGAGGCAAATAAGCTAGCATAGTGAATGTATTTCCTGTAGTGTTTCATTAGTAAGCCAAGAATTATTAGGGAAAAGGAAACTTAAAATATTTCTTGTCTGCCCCAGAAGAGGTTAAATCCTGGGCTGGTTTTCTTCAGGATTTCAGTCAGCTTCTATGATTATCAGAGAGGGCTGTTTTGTGGTTGCCTTTTTTTTAAAAAAAAAACAAAAACTTACACTAGCGAAACATATTTCTCAAATTTACATTTTACCATATATGTTTTATATATCTGATGATTTGTTATATATCTGCATCTCCTAAAGAAAACCTATTTCCTGGAGGAACAACACACTTCACAGATTTAAAAATAAAAAAAAGTATCAGAAAAGCAACCTTTCTTTTTACTTGAAAATTATGGAAATATATCAGGCTTTCTAGTGCAGCATCAGTCTTTGCTCAGGTACTGAGAGACAGTACTTGTAGACCACGGAGGTCTAGAAGTTTCTATCAAAATTTCTCAAAAAATCTAGGTTCAAAAAAGGTTTTCTCCTCATCCTCCTCTCCCCAAGATCTACAGTGAATACTGTTACAAAAATCTATTCATAATCTATCAGAAGCATTCAAAATTTGTCATGCCATGGTTTCAAAAGGCTTTTTTTGTCCAGATATCTCTGTAAAGCTCAAGGATTGACTGGAACCCACATATCTGGCATCTGTTCCAGTTCAGATGGAGGGCACTTCCACAATACTCCCTGCTAGAGGACCTCGTCCCAAGCCCAACCAAATCCATGAGGAATGCTCCTACTGTCTTTATTAAAAGACCACAAATCTGAAAGCTTGCACTCACTTCTACTGATGTTAAAAAAAACCTGCAGTTTAAATTATTAAAATCTTTTGCTGCATGTGGGATTTATAGTTCTATGTTTTTTTTGACAATGTAGCAACAGGTAACTTTAAAACACTTCAGTGACAACTGAAAACATAGAGCTCAATGTATGCATCTAAACATAATATAGCATTAGTTGCTGCCATGTTTTCTTAGATCAATGCACTTTAAAATCAACTATCAATTTTTCCAGCTTTTAAATATGCAGAGCAACTGGGAAGAAAAATCACATCTTTCCCAGATAATGTTCAACCCCTGATTAAATAAAGATGTGCCAAAGCAGAGATACTTTATGCCTCAGGAGACAGCCATAGCGGAATTGCAAGTGTATTTTATATGTGAATTAGAGGTAAGATGTAATGACATTAGATGAAAGGCTCAGGCGTGATTTTAATAAAGGGGGGAGACAGTACTTCCCTGTGGAGCCCATATGCAAAAGAGTGAGACTCAACAAGAATATATGAAAAGATTCAGCAAAAACTACAATAAATGTCTCAAAGTTATAAGATCACCATTAAAATTCATCACATTTTACTGAAGTTGAGAATTCCAGTTCTGAGGGTAAGCTTTAACACATTGCTGATAGTTTGTCATATGAAATTAAAGCTATGTCATCCATAAGCTGGAACAATTTTCAGTTTTTAGATAAGACAGAATTGGAGAGTTTGAAACCATAAGATTTCATTTTTTAAACATATCTAATAACATGATCAAAAAATAATTTCATTGAAGCTGTTATTTTGAAAGCACAGTTTTTATTGAAATAAAATAGCACACGTAATTTAGGAGTACTATGATCACAGACATTTTAGCTGCTTAGTGCTTTTAGCAATCCTCAGAAAAAGCTGTTACTTATTGCTTTATTGATATTTTTTACGGGTACAGATGAATTCCAAAGAATGATTATTTCTTTTTTTTCCCCCATTAAATGGAGGAAAAAAGTTTGAGATTATGCACAGGTCTCTCTGTGCATTAAAAAAAAATTGAGAGAGACACATGCCTTTGTAAGGAAAAGACATGAAAAGAGCAAAATGAATGGGATGAACTGCTTAAAGGAAATAAAAAAAAACCTGCTTTGTTTGATCTTTTGTGATAATCACACTCCTGGCACTCTGCCAGCAAGGCTGAGCACTCCGATGTCTGGCCAAGTAGAGTAATCTCTTGGTTCAAGTCTGAGGTCTGTGATGAAAATTAGAAAGCAGGGACAAAATAAAAATGCCACCTGTGATTTTATTCTGAAACTAATTTGATGAAAAAAGTAATACAATGCAAACAACCTTTTTAGTAGAGTCTACAAAGCTACGACTAAATTGAAACCAATGCAAGTGGATGGAGGTAGCTATCATGCAAATACATTTGGATCTGCAGGCGTTCCTTTTAAAAAGAGTGGTAGATGTCTTTGTGACAGGTAAATTGCTTTGAAATTATGTTTGAAGTCTGAGGTCAAACTTTTAAAATGATAATTTCAACTTACATCTTCCTTTATTCTGGAGTCTTTTTGCATCTTCTACATAATGCATTTGAAACCAACAAAACCAGAAAAAAAAAAAACAAACACAAACCACTATTCATTTCCTTAATTTACTTTCCATGAACCACCATTCATTATAGGTCAACAAACCCTTGAGGAAAAAAACTTTTCATTTCTCTTTTCATTCAGTAGTCTATATTTGAACTAGTTGCCCACAGATATATGGAGAAGAATTGTATAGCCACAAAATCCTGCATGCACAAGGTATTCAACTTAGAAATCCATCCAGTAGAGTCTTGTACGTTATTATTCAGATGCAAAGCAGAAAAAAACACCACCAAAAATCAGCATGCCACTTTCTTTTTTATATGTCTATTGTGTTTTCCTACATTTTACTGAAAGGTTGTACGTTATTAGCAGTACTGATCATAGTTTCACAGAATCACAGAATCAACCAGGTTGGAAGAGACCTCAGGGATCATCGAGTCCAACCGTTGCCCTGACACCACCATGTCAACTAGACCATGGCACTAAGTGCCATGTCCAGGCTTTTCTTAAACACATCCAGAGATGGTGACTCCACCACCTCCCTGGGCAGCCCATTCCAATGTCTAATGACCCTTTCTGAAAATAAATTCTTCCTAATGTCCAACCTGAACCTCCCCTGGCGAAGCTTGAGGCTGTGTCCTCTTGTTCTATTGCTAGTTGCCCGGGAGAAGAGGCCGACTCCCACTCCACTACAACCTCCCTTCATGTAGTTGTAGACTGCAATAAGGTCACCTCTGAGCCTCCTCTTCTCCAGGCTAAACAACCCCAGCTCCCTCAGCCGTTCCTCATAGGTCATACCCTCCAGACCCTTCACCAGCTTGGTCGCCCTCCTCTGGACTCGCTCCAACACCTCAACATCTTTCTTGAAGTGTGGGGCCCAGAACTGGACACAGTACTCAAGATGTGGCCTTACCAGTGCCGAGTAGAGAGGGATGATCACTTCCCTTGACCGGCTGGCTACACTATTCCTAATAGAGGCCAGGATGCCATTGGCCTTCTTGGCCACCTGGGCACACTGCTGGCTCATGTTTAGCCGGCTGTCGATCAGCACCCCCAGGTCTCTTTCCACGGGGCCGCTTTCTAACCACTCTTCCCCCAGCCTGTAGAGCTGCATGGGGTTGTTGTGGCCCAAGTGTAAGACCCGGCACTTGTTCTTGTTGAACCTCATGCCGTTGGTCTTGGCCCATCTATCTAACCTGTCCAGATCCCTCTGTAGGGCCTTCCTACCCTCCAGCAGATCGACACTGCCACCCAGCTTGGTGTCATCTGCAAATTTGCTGAGGGTGCACTCAATCCCTACGTCTAGATCATCTATAAAGATATTGAACAGCACCGGCCCCAGAACTGAGCCCTGGGGAACACCGCTAGTGACCGGCCGCCAGTTGGACTTTGCCCCATTCACCACCACTCTCTGGGCTCAGCCATCCAGACAGTTTTTAACCCATTTAAGAGTCCAAGCCCCATCCAAGCCCCGGGCAGCCATTTTGTCTAGGAGGATGCTGTGGGAGACAGTGTCAAATGCCTTACTGAAGTCTAGATAGACTACATCCACAGCCCTGCCCTCATCTACTAAGCGGGTCACTTGGTCATAGAAGGAGACCAGGTTGGTCGAGCAGGACCTGCCTTTCATGAATCCATGTTGGCTGGCCCCGATGCCCCGATTGTCCTCCATGTGCCATGCAATGGCACTCAGGATGATTTGTTCCATCACCTTGCCTGGCACCGAGGTCAGGCTGACAGGCCTATAGTTCCCTGGATCGTCCTTCCAACCCTTCTTGTAGATGGGCGTTACATTTGCTAATTTCCAGTCAGCTGGAACTTCTCCAGTTAACCAGGACTGCCGGTAGATAACAGAGAGTGGTTTGGCAAGTTCGTTTGCCAGTTCCTTCATTACTCTGGGGTGAATCCCATCTGGGCCCATAGCCTTGTGGGTGTCCAACTGGCACAGCAGGTCACTAACCGTCTCCTCCTGGATTACGGGAGATTCACACAGCCCCCTGTCCCTAACTTCAGGCTCTGGGGGCCGAGTCTCCTGAGGACAACCGGTCTTGACATTAAAGACCGAGGCAAAGAAGGCATTGAGCACCTCTGCCTTTTCCTCATCCCCTGACACTACACTACCCTCCTTATTCAGCAAGTGGTGGAGGCTCTTTGACTGTAGCAGTTTGTTTGGGTTTTTCCTGAAAAATATTGAAGATGATTCAGAATGACTCAGAAGCTGTTTTTACAGATTTATTCTTAAACAAAACCCAGAAAACACCACACAACAGATTTTGTTTCCCCTATGTTACTTCAGTAAAAATCCACTGTTCACTGGAGTGATACAGGTTACCTACTTTACCATCACTTTCTCTTTAAAGCTGGATAGTATCTCACCATTTTTATACACTCTTATTACTGCTCTCTGCACTAGTAAGACTTGAAGACTTGCCGTACGCAAGCACCATGACAGTCCCTGATCTCTAGGACTTCACTGAAAACACTGCATTTCAGCTATTTCATGGTTGCTGCTATTTTCCTTCTTCTTCAGGAAGGTTCTCTATAGATTTCCTATTCTCTTTGATATTCAAGTCTGTTTCTGCACTCTGTATTTCTTCCCTCCACCAACAGTGCTAATTAAAGGAATGCTTTAATAGCCACCTTAACCTTCTCGTACTTATATTTTCAGGCCACTGTTGTTCTGTCTTTTCCTTTGCAATCGAAAAAAGCAACTAATTGCAGCACAGACAATACAGCACTTATTAAATTCTGTGTTTTAAATATGCAGATATGCTTATGAATTCCTTAACTCCACACACACATACACACACATTAGTACATAGAGAGAGAACTTCAGGTATATACATGCACATATTCACACAGACAGCATAAAAATTATTCATAAAAACATGAATATTTATGTTTAAATAAAAGGTACCTACCTGGAATGAGCTGACCCAGTAACTGATGGCATCTGGAAAGGCTGAATACAGCTACTATGACCAGAAAAGGATAATGTTTCCATTTCATGATGTGTCCTTCCTTGCATTACACCAGCTCAGCAGTGCTAACGTAAATGTTACCTGCAATACACAATGGAAATAAGAAGAGACAGATTAGTGATAAATTTAAGGCACTTCCAAATATTTTTGCTCAGTATAACTCTATGAAGTGTGCTGATTTCAATACAGTTTTAGCTATTAAAATAATGTTAAATTTTTTAACAATTAGGAAGTTGTAAACCACAACCAGAATATTAACTATCCTTGCATAGCAGACAACCCTAAACCAGATGTTTTTAAGGGAGACATAAGAAGCTCCATAGTGTACATATATATTTTAACGTCCTGCATGTTGTTTGGTCATGTAACCCAAGTTATTAAAGAAATTGCTCAGTTCAGCAAGATAATTCAGTGTAGGTTTAATCCATCCCAGTTCAAGGAAGTACTTAAACACTTGCCTAAGTTGAAAACCCTTCAATACTATTCAGCTTTCTATAAAAGCAGGGTTAAAACTTTTACACTAGTCATCTTCTTATGACATGGTGTTTGCTGAATGAGGATTAGGGATCATTTTATCCAGTAATAACTTGAACAGTTGAGGTAACTTTCTGGTGAGTTTCTGTATTCTTAAGGGCAGAAAATTTTCGTCCTTTAAACTATTTTTTCTGACCACTGCAACTGTACATTGAAAAGTATTCACAACTCTGCCACTGTTGAAAAATAATCTCTGTTCATCCTACTCATTTCTTACACTTCAACTACATTAGGGCATAGTTCGGACTTTGCCAGAACTCCCCAGGCCTTGGTTACAGCACACCAACCTGTCCAAAATGCCTTTCCTCTATAGGGTTCTAAAAACATCAGTGTTTTTCAGATGATCATAGGTTTCTAAAAACAGTAAGATGTTTTTTAGACAGTCCCTCTAATTAAAAATACACATAATCTGTAAATAAACGGGTTTAGTGTTTTGGTTTGGGTTTTTTGTTTGGGTTTGTGGTTTTGGGTTTTTTTTATAAGGGCCTTTATCTCAATGCAAACTGAAATGTACGTGACTGCAATGTCCCATATATTGCATAGTATCTGGGTTCATGTCAAGTTCTTGATGACAAAAGAGATGCTATTTTAAGTGCCTGTCAAGTTACCAGATGCGCACAATTGCCTGACCCTAACCAACGATTAGAGAGCACCGAACACAACTGTAAACGTGAAGCAGGCTGACACATGAAGCTCCACTCCAACAATAAATAACTGTGTTAGACCTTGATAACGTTACAACTGCACTTTTCATTTCTCTCTCTTCGTACTCATTCCCCTTGTAGTTAAAAGAGTGTATACTCGGAGATGAACAGTTTGCATTATGACTCCTACATCACCTAAATGTCTGCAGACAGAATCGTAACAGTGAAAAAAACTATGGTGCCGTCAGTCACTTCTTCAGTTTGCTGGGACAGAGAATTTTCAGCTGTAAACCTAATATATGTTAAAAGACTGCAGATAGAAAGAGTTGCACCATTACTGGGAGTATTCGGTGTCACCTGATACTTTTGGATGTTCAAAAATCCATAAATAAATTAAATATGAATAGATTCAATCACCTACACAGGCTGCATTTTACATTTGCTTCTTGTGTTGTACCTGCGCTTCTATTATCTTAGCAACCAGAAATAATAACTCTTATTTCCTACCACTGCTTTACCTGAATCCTACAAAAGATTTTTTCTTCATTTTTCTCTCTTCATCTGCACTGCACACAAAAAACCATTTCCTTCCATTCCCATTTTTTTAATTTCCCCTATCACTTGTATGACTGCTCTTCTGTTGCAAACAGTTTGACTGCTCTTAATGGCAGAGTTAACAGCAATTAATGGCCAAGGTGTTACATGCTACTCTAAATGCTATTCATGAGATGACCCCAAGACTGAAATGAGGATTTGCAACTTCAGGCCTATAGAATATCGATGTCTTTCTCTGCACAGTAACACAGGTTTGCTTTATAAAACTATTTACCACGTTGGCTTCAGATTCCTACAGTTTTTTCATCTGCACTTTCTGCCTGCAAATACAAGATTGAATGTTGTTTCTAACTTAAAGCTGATGAACCAGCCTGGTTCACCAAACAAAAAAAAATAACACTTTCAGTTAAGGATTTGTTTTGTCATTATAATGGGAGGTGCTCATACAATATACAACAATGTGAAAGAATTATTTCATTAATATATGTCGCAAAATCATTCAAGGACTCAGAGATTTAATGAGTCTAAGGGTTCCCATCCAGCGGCAGGACACAACTCCTACTGATCTCAACAGGAGTTAATATCACACATTCTGGGGGCAGAATTGTGGATCAACTTGTATTGGGTTTATATGGCCAGGTGCTGGTAGAGGGGGTGCTGCAGGGTGGCCTCTCTGAGGAGGGGCCAGGGACTGCCTGGTGCCAGAAATAGCCAGCTCCAACAGACCCACCGCAGGGCACAGCTGAGCCTGTCAGCCAACCTGATGGTGCCTCTGGGAAAGCCTGAGTAAGGAAGGGGAAAATGCCAGATAGGCAGAGCAATATGGGAAAAAAAGGGTCAGAAACAGGAGAGGGAACACCAAGGTGAGAGCAGCAGAAGGGGGAAGAGGTGTTCCAGGTGCCAGAGCGGATTCCTCTGCAGCCCACGGAAAGGACCACACTGGAGCAGATGTCCACGCTGCGGCCTGTGGAGGGCTCCACGCTGGAGCAGGTAGACATGCCCTGAAGGAAGCTGCAGCCCATGGACAGCCCACACAGCAACAAATTTATCCTGAAAGACTGCAGCCCATGGGAAGTAACCACACTGGAGCAGGGGAAAAGTGTGAGGAGGAAGGAGAGGCAGAGAGGAGCTGTTATGGACTGACCGCAACCTCCCATTCCCCATCCCCCAGTACCACTCCAGGGAAAGGATGGGGGGGCAGAGGTAAAGGAGTTGAGGATGAAGGGGTGAAGTTGAGCCTAGGAAAAATGGGTAGGGTGTGTTTTAGTTTTTGTCTGTCTTTCTCACCATCCAACTCTATTTTATTCAGCAATAAATTTTGCTCTTTAGCCAAGGTTAACTCACCACAACCATAGAGTTGTGGGGGTAGATGAATCCCAGCAAAGTACTTTATGGCACTTGCCCTATCTGCGAAGACATCCCATCCATGAATCCAAAGTTTTGTCTCTTCCATACCTCTCTTTTTCATTTACTTAATCCCTAGACTATGATTTCTTTTTAATCCCTTTTCAATCCCTTTGTGACAGAGCTCCACAGGGAGCTCAGATGCTAACTGCCTGGCTTGTTTGTTAAAACCCTTTCTGTCCCCTCATTCTGCTTGTGTTTTATGTTTGAAATACAATATTCTAAAACCTGAAATTATTTCAGTGTTATTAAAAACATTATTCTTACAGAAAATTTCGGTGAAGATGGCTTTAACGAAGCCAAATCATTTTAATATGAAAACAAAGCTTTTTAGTCTACAGTTTAAAAACCATCCTTGTAGATATTCCTTGAAAACAATACTGAATAGGAGGCTAATTCTCTATATTTGGAGTATAGTGATTTCTTCTGAAATAGCAACCCTGATCACATGGAAGGTAAAGTAGAAAAAGATGTCATCAGAATGGAAAATGTTTTTTTCAGATAGAAGTTGAGTTCAGTAGAAGAGAAACAGGATCTTTCTTATCATAGTCTACTGCCACAGTTGGCAATTCAAGTACTATGCTATAGTGGAAGAAACCCACAGAAGTGTATCACAATCAAAGGGATTCACTGGCAATTTAAAACACTGCTTCCCTCGCTACGTACTAAAAGCCCACGAAGTATCTACCACATGCATTTAGAACTTCTATCCATATTTCTCAGTGCCATAACATATAACTTTTTTGCTTATAGTAAGAGAGCTACATGTTTCTGTGTTTGGTCCTTCTCTGCAATTAGTTTTTCAGTGTCTGGAATACAAAACTAATATTGCAGAATAAGGACTGGCATTAATTAGATGTTGCCAGTGACAGAAGAAGGATGCACTCGCCATACAAGCTTCAGCTAGCCTGAGACCTCACTTAACTCCATATCAAATGACTGCAGATCTGCACCAGAATGTGCGAGAAAAGATTCAGGTCCAACGCGTTGTCCAGAGCGCACAATGAAGATAAACACTGGCTCCTCTGTGACATTATAATCATTAAAGAATCAATGGCAAATTAAACTGCACAAACCCAGAGGGGAAAGAAGCACTACGGAAAATGCAGGGAATGGGTCTAATCAATTATTTTCCTCTGTTTCCCAAGTATGGTGCTATTTATCACTATAGCCAGTGCAGCGTTCAGCAGCAGAAGAAAAGACACAAGACAAAAAACAGTGCAGGTTTTCTTTTCATTTCTTTTCTCTTTTTTTTTACAATTTGATTATTACTGTTGCCTCTCTCAGAAATGGTAACCAGCTCGGTAAGACTAGATTTTGACAGTATGTTGAATAGAAAAAAAAGGACACAAAGGTCAGGTAATTAGGATTCTAACTTGTAAAAATAACTCCCCTTTATAAAATCTATGCACTTTGGTAAATATTGTGCTAAAGAAGATTGTTTACCTACAGGATGAGACAGAACTTTGATTTACTGTGTACACAAAGGCCATTTTGCAGTGGACTGGCAAAATTTCACTGAAAGCAGAAAAAACAGAAAATCTTCCTTTGAAGCAATGTTAACTCATTTTAAATGCAGAAAAATTTTAAAGGTTATCATGCATTGTTAGGCCTGCTGATACGGGATGGAGTTTCACGTACTTTCAGTCCTTTTGTTATAAAGTCCTAATGTCTGTTAGTCAGACACCCAGTTATATGGTCATCTCTTTTTAGACTGACACTACTTCTGAACTTACTCCTCCTGTGCGTTATCATCAGTAAAGTTATATATCACTGAAATTAAGAACTTCCCTCTATGCTTTTAAACATCCTGTCTTTGTTAAACTGAATTTATTTGGAGTTCCAGGAGGATGAGAAGGAAGCACTGCCATACATTGTCTCAACTGTTTCCATTTAGGAGTGAGAATGACAGCGGGTTGATGAACTAGGGGAAAAAAGTCTGGCCAGCTCCTTTTCTGTTATAAAGTAAATCAACTCTACTAAGATCAAAGCAGCTAAAAAAATATAAATCTATTTAAGCCAGAGTAGTTATCTGTAGAGAGCATCTACGGATTGGGACTGTGATCCTTTCGGTCACAGTTTCAGCAGACATTCATGAAGCTCACCTTATTTCATCTTTTAGTATTCAAAAACATTTGCTTTTTTTAGAACCAACTGTTAGATCACTTTTAACAAATATGATGCAAGAGTTATGATTCACTTATTTTAAGCTGGGTTTTTTTTAATGCAGTGACAAAACCAAGAGTAAAATAAAAATTGTTATTATTATTAATAATAATAACAATAGTAATGGATTGAATGTGCTCAATTTGCATTTCTAAGCTGGCAGGTGACAAACTTATATGTAAAACAGTCTTAACTAGATTTTAACTGACTTGATTCTCTGTATGGTATATTTACTGCCTAAGCAGTACCACAGGAGTAGTTCACTTAGTATAATTCAAAGAAAAAAAAAAAACAAAAGCTGTGTCCATGTTCATCTAGTCATACTGAAAGACTGCAAGAGAAACCCAAGCAGCAGTATCAGCCTGACAAACTGTGGTATGTGACATAAGCTGTAGCCTAAACCCGAAATACCCTCTACTATGCTGCCTACACATGAAAGCTCAGGGTGAGTAGCCGAACTTATGGCAAAAGAAACATCTTTTCTCCCACCAGTCTTAGTCTCATAAACAATCTCTCCACCAGAAGCTCTGCTAATCTCTAATATTTCCTTCATGTGTCCGGCTATATAAACTGAGCTTAATTTTGAATAAGAGACAATTTTAACAGAGAAGTTTTCCTCAGGGAGGAGGACGTGAGTGAGACAGCAAGCGACAGAACATGATTTCTGCATAAGGAAGCAATATATTTATAATGCAATAAATGTGCAACGCAAGGTATGATGCATGAAGTGGGGTGTTAAGGAGTGTAAAGAGAAAGCAAAAAAAAACCAAACGCAAACCACCCAAACAACTGTAAATTAACTGTAATTAACTGTAAATTAACTGTAAAACGACGATTTCCAATTGTTCTGTGAATTGGGGCCACTCGAGAAAAACTGACAGTGCTCTGTGGGCTCCTGCCCCTGCCTCACCCCCAGACTGTTGGTCTCTCTCAAGGAGTCAAATTAGGCTACTGAGTGCTTACTGCTCTCTGCCTTTTCTGCCTGCTGTGCCAGGAGCAATACAGACATGCTGTCCAAGCGTACAGGGCTGGGGTTAGGAAACCAAAGCCCACCTGGGGGTCAGTCTGGTGAGGTACGTGAAAGGCAACAAGAGGGGCTTCTACAAATACACAAGCAGCAAAAGGAAGACCAGGGAAAATGAGGTGGGGGACCTGGGGACAAAGAACATGGAAAAGGATGAGGTATTTGATGCCTTCTTTTATCTCAGTTTTTGTTGGAAAGACCAGCCTTCAGGAATCTCAGGCCCCTGAAACCAGAGGGGAAGTCTGGACTAAGGAAGACTTGCTCTCAGTGGAGGAGGATCAGGTTAGGGAGCACTTAAACTACCTGGACACACACACACTAGTCCCTGGGACCTGACAGAATGCACCCACATAAGAGTTGAGGGAGATGGCCAAGGTCACTGCAAGGTCACTCTTGATTAACTTTAAAAGGTTGTGATGAACAGGAGAGGTTCCTGAGGACTGGAAGAAAGCAAATGTCACCCCTATCTTCAGGATGAAGGATTCAGGGAAGAGCAGGGCTGTCAGTCTCATCTCGATCCCTGAGAAGGTGATGATGAACCTATTATGGAGACCATCTCCATACACATGGAAGGACAAGAAGGTGACTGGGAGTAGTCAACATGGTTTTACGAAGAAGAAATCACGTTTAAGCAACCTGAAAGCTTTCTACAATGAGATGACTGGCTTGGTAGATAAGGAGAGACCAGTGGATGTTTCTAATCTCGACCTGAAGAAGGGCTTTGACACTGTCTTCCATAAGATCCTCATAAAGAAGCTCATGAAGTACAAGCTAGATAAGCAGAGGGTGAAGTGGACTGAAAACTGGCTGAACTGCCAGGCTTAAAGGATTGTTACCAGTATCACAAAGTCCAGCTGGAGACCAGTCCATTGTGGTATACCCCAGGGGCTCATACTGGGTCCAACACTGTTTAACATCTTTACTATTGACCTGGACAGTGAGACTGAGTATGCCCTCAGCGTAAAACTAGAAGGAGTGACTGATACACCAGATGTTTGTGCCATTATCCAGAGGGACCTCTGCACGCTGGACAATCTCATGAAGTTCAGCAAAGGAAAATCCCAAGTCCTGCACCTGGTGAGGAAAAGCCCAAGGCATCAGTACACACTAGAGCCCAACTGGCTGGAAAGCAGCTCTGCCAAGACAGAGCCAGGGCTCCTCCTGGCTCCTCCATTGCTCCTCCTGTTGAGTCAGCAATGCTCCCTTGCAGCAAACAAGGCCAAAGGTATTCTGGGCTACTCTGGGAAGACTGTTGGCAGCAGGTCGAGGGAGGTGATCCTTCCCCTCTCCTCAGCACTGGTGAGGCCACGTATGGAGTGCTGGTCCAGTGCTGGGCTCCCTAGTACAAGACTGACATGGTCTTAGTGGAGCAAACCCAGCAAAAGGGGCACAAAGATGATTAAGGGATGGGAGCAGCTGTCATATGGGGAGAAGCTGGGACTGTTCAGTCAGGAGAAGAGAAGGTTCAGTGGGACCTGATCCATATGGATAAATACCTGCTAGGACAGAATGAAAAAGAGGGAGCCAAGCTCTTGTCAGTGGTGACCAGAGACAGGACAAAAGGCACAAACTGAAACACAGGAAATTCCACTTAAACATATAAAACCACTTTTCTACTTTGAAGATGATTGGACAGTGGAATAGGTATCCCAGAAAAATGTGGAGACTCCATCCTTGAAGATATGCAAAACCTGGTAAGACACAGTCCTGGGCAACCTGCCCTGGCTGACACTGCTCTGAGTAGAGGGTTGAACTAGATTATCTCCAGAGATGCCTTCCTGCCTCAGCTGTGATTATCCTGCTTCACTGTTTGGGAACCACAGCACCAAAATCAGAAATCCATACCCTGTTTCAGGAAATGCAGTATTATAAAGTGTATAGCACAGAATGAGAGATTGCTGCCTGTCACAGAAAATGAGTGGCAAAATGCTCAGAAGCTGTACTGTAGAGTGACTAGAAAAGCTAGCAGCATCAAATGGTCCTAGAGCAGAAGCTGACTGAACGGAGTTAGTATGCTGGGCATGTCTTTTATGGCTTAAAAGAAAAAAAAAAAATATATATATATGAATACTAGAAAAATCACTTGTCCCGTGAAAAGTTCTCAATGCATGGTCAAAACTGGGCAGTTGAGGATGTTTGTGATTACATTTTTTGGGTAATAACCTTATGATCCCACATATAAGCAGAATGTGCAGATAGAATAATGCTAAAATATGTATGCAGCGTGGTAAGCCATTGCATGTCATCGCAGTGCTTGTCGTGGTCAGGCTGATTATTCCCCCAGAATGCAAAAATCAGTTCTAACCTGCAAACTATTATTTTGCACAGACCCTCAGTATTGCAGGTTTTGTTCTCTATTTTATATTCAGTCACTCTCAGGGGAGCAATCAGAGGCCAAAGATAATTGGTAACAGTCACCAGTGAATTCATTCGACAAAACTTTCCTCAAATCCAGAAGGTGATTTCGTTCTGTTAATTAGCCCTTTTTGTTGAAACTGCTGATAGAGCTAAAAGCTGTGAGAAGAGAGGGGAGATAAGAAGATATTTGTATCATCACTCCAAGAAGCCATACAAGAGAGCGAGAGGGAAAGGTCTTAACAGTCTTAGCTAAAAGCTTTACAGTGCAGGATACTCTGTGTGCGTGTGCACACATGCACAAGCGCTTGTGCAAGAGGAAGAGGCAATGTAGTTTTAGAGACAGCTCTAATCTACTAAAATTTACTTGTGTTTCAAACCTAGAGGAAAGCAACACTTTGGGTTGTTCTTCAACAGAACACCAAATTTCTCTGTAGCTGAAGCAGCCTACCAAAGGTGCAGAACTACAGTCTCCAGGAGCTTCAATTGACTCACTCCATACAACTCTAAAACACAAGACTTTTGAAACAGCTGTTTGAATTTGTTTGGGTTTTTTAAAAATCCAATTTCATATTTTTCAAAATTGTATCCCCTTTAATCATCCTGGGTCCCCCTTTTTGCACAATAAGGGACCATCTCTAAGTAAGGGCAAGCAAGCAGAAGTGAAGCAAATCCTGTAGTAACAGCACTATGGAAAAACCTACAGGAAAATTAATTGACTTCAGAGCTGGATTTGGATGTGGTACCATATACAAAACCAGGTATAAAGCAAAGAGGGGAATGAAAAAAACCCCAACAATTCTTAGTTAGTAGCTGGATCACTGACTGAGGCAGGGTGTCTGCAAAGAACTCGCACATAGTCATGGGAATAAAAATTACAACAAAATTCATGGATTATCTGAGAGGTTGCTATCTTTCAAATGCTTTGCCTTGTTTTAGTGAGATTTTATTTTTGACTGTGATTCAACAGCCAGGAAACAAAACTTCAACATGATTCTGAATCCAAATTACAAGACTGACAAGCATCAGATACTAGCCTATACCTACTCAACAGAAGAAAGCAACATGTATGATATAAAATAATTTTCTCATTGTTTCTCAAGGCTGGAAAACAGTATGACAAAAGTAAAAAGGAAAGTTCCCTTTAGGGATACTCCTACTTGTGAATGTCAGGAAGAAAGAAAGAAAATGGTACTCTACTCCTAGTATATTAGATTATCTAATATTATCCAAATATTAGATAATCTGACAAGAACATTCTTGTCTTTTATATTACCAATGCATGATCTCTGTCCTTTGGCATGTGAAATCAATCACCCATGTCTCAACTACCAAAACTTTCAGTAGAGTGTTTGGAAAAAAAACGGTACTGTATCTGTTGCAGTTCCCAGTATGAAATACCATGTTTCAAATTGCTTTTCTTGAAATACATACTCATCACTTTTTGAACAGGCCAAAAAATATCATTAGTAATGCCTTGATGTAAGTAGCAATTTCTTGATTAATAAGAAATACTGGCAATGTCCAAACACTATTAAGTAGTGGACGTCTGAAGAAGCAGAGTGGTTGTTGTCAAAAGTATTTTCAAACAGAGTCACATGGAAAAGAAACAACATTTGGCAGAAAGAAAATCCAGTGCCTGAAAGGTTAAAAAAAAAAAGATCCTTTGACTGCATTTTGACTCCTCTGTTATACCTGATCTAAAAAAGCAAGGGTTTTTCAAAGGCATTTAGCTTTAAACCTTCACAGTACCTTTGAATGTCCTCAGCAGGACCAGAAAAGAGGGATTCAATTTTCAAAGATAATTGTGTCAGATAACTGTCTCATCCCTTTTCAGAAACAATCTGATAAATACCTAATTACCAGCCAAGTGATTTCAGAGCCACACAGCTGGGCCTGAGAAAAAGCTACCGGGAATGACAAGGTCCCCTAAAGCCATCGAGAGCAAGAAGCAGTTGGTTTGTGAATTACTTCATTTATTCAGCTGATAAAATGCATAGAAAGTCCCCAGAGAAAATATTCATAAAATGTTGAAAGAGTAAACAGAATCAATATTTAACCAGAGAAGTAAAATATTAATTTTCAAATAAAACAGGACTGCACACTACAGAACAATTACATTCCAAAATTCACAACAGTAAACATTTGCATCCTTAAACCCACTCATTTTTCCAGAAAGCATTTATACACTACTCAGGCTAACTTTGTCTTGTGTTGATATATAATGCTGTATAACAAGAAATTGGCTTTACAGTAATTTATATTGCAATCTTGTTGCAAACTTAAAAAGCATTCTGATCTTAAATAATTACCCTCTTAACTGTCAAACTAGAAAGAATTTATAAAATGTCACCAGTGTTCAAGAACTATCTCATCCTTCTTGAAAAAAATAGTAATCCAGCAATCCTTTCTAAAAATACAGAGTAGCTCCACTTTTAAATTATTTTCACCGATTAAAAAAAACACAGGTGTATGTAGCATCTCAGATTTCAGTGAATCTTTTTAAAATGTACATTGCAAAAGCCAATCCTGTAATCTTGCTGAATTCCCTGTGCTTGGAGAAGTGTTGGCCCCTACTACACATCCTAAACGTTAATGGAGTGGAGAGCATGAAATATCAACATAATGATGCAGAGTTCAGAATCACAGATGGGAAGCAGAAGATTACTGATAATGCTTCAACAATATTAAATTGACCAAGTTATATATTCCTCAGGCTTTATGAAATACGTGTTTGCTTTGTGAAAAATGCAATAGAGCTGGGATGGTAATCTCAAAAGTACACATTTCTGACCTAACTCTGCTCCCAGATTGGAGCAAATTTATTGGAATTTTGCAAATGCAATGAAATAGGACGGATCTGTGCAATTCTGTAAATCCTACTCGTATAATTTAAAAATAAGGACACAAAAAATGTTACATCTACACAGCAGAGAGGTGAGTCAATGGCTGTTTAGTACACAGTGTAGGGACAAAGATTTAAACTAAGCTGGTTGCCTTTACTCTGGAGTGGAACAGTAGTGATCACACAGCCAAGAACAGAGGGACAGTTTAAAAACCTGTTCATTTCACACTCTCAGCTATTAAGCAACAGCATTTCTGCATGCATCATTATTCACCTCCAACATAAATTAGAGCTGGCTGAGAAGAGCTGACACACTGCTAGCATTTAGGTTCCAGCAGTCAGGCATGTGTATTCAGTGGGGCAGGCAGTAAAAAGTCCTGGGGTTTTGCTTGTCTGAAAATTAAGATTTGACCTGAGATCGCAGCTTTGGTGTAACCAGTGTTGTGAAAGTGCGTTTAAATATGGAAGTAAAATTCCCAGATAAATTCTCTCCCCAGCTACAATTTAGCAAAAAGAGACCCGAGTGCTAGTCACTGAATACAAAGAAAAGCCCAAACTCCACTTCAGTGCATGCTGAAAGCTTTGTGTTCATCTAGCCTCTGAGCTTCTTAGGCTTCTACATATCATGACAGACAGAGTAAATGCCCACTCATAAATTTAAAACTCTGTGAAAAATAAAAAGGGAATACTAGACAAAGTCTCTGTGCACACAGCAAAACAGGTGATGCTCTCCACTGCAAAGCTAGGAAACAATAAGCATTTTGGGACCGTGGACTGCAGCCTCTGGAGGCAAAAAGCTTGCCAGAATTCTTTTCCTCTGGAGATTCAACTTTGAGGAAAAGAAAAGCAGCTTGGCTTTTTGCCCTTAATATGAACAGGAGTAATAAGCAAGGATTTGCAGATCCTGCCCCACCAACGAGCCTTCTCAGACACAGACATTTACATCAGAATTCAAAGATTATTCAGCTCTCCCCTACAGCGCATTCATCCTGGGGCCATCAGTAAAGGTGAAGCTTAAACAATATAAGGACTTTCAACCTTGTCCGCGTCTTGGTTAAATAGACTTGTGTGAAATGCTAACTCCTTGGGGGAAAGGAAGAAGATTTCATGAAGATAGGGGAGAGTGGCAGAATCCCTTTGAAACTGAGACTCATCTGATAAGGTCGTTATGGTTGTTAATAGCAACCCTTTCCTCTGCTTCCTTGGATGAGGCAGCAGCATTCAGCTGCAGTTTGGGGCAGTGAGCAGCCAAGTTGTCATTGCAGGGGGACACCGGAGACTGGCTGCGCCTCTGGAAAGCCCCATCCTGTCCATAGCCCAGGAGGCATAAGAGCTTCTCCGTGTGAGAGGAGTACTATTGCCTCCTAGCCTTTCTGGGACCAAAGCTAGTAGCTTTTTCTGTGTTTCATACTTAAAGCAGATTTGCAACCTCTCTGTCAATTTTGCTCCTACTAGCTTTTAAAGCAGGAATCCAGTGTGTAGTAAAGAGAAAAACAAAGATTTAAAGTCACTGCATTTCTACAGCTCCTAAGACTGTAGATCTTTCTACAGTCTCCCTTATGAGAACATCTTATGGAACCTTATGGAACATCTCCCTTATGAGGAGAGGCTGAGGGAGCTGGGTCTCTTTAGCTTGGAGAAGAGGAGACTGAGGGGGGACCTCATTAATGTTTATAAATATGTAAAGGGCAAGTGTCATGAGGATGGAGCCAGGCTCTTCTCAGTGACATCCATTGACAGGACAAGGGGCAATGGGTGCAAGCTGGAACACAGGAGGTTCCACTTAAGTTTGAGGAAAAACTTCTTTATGGTGAGGGTAACGGAACACTGGCACAGGCTGCCCAGAGAGGTTGTGGAGTCTCCTTCTCTGGAGACATTCAAAACCCGCCTGGACGCGTTCCTGTGTGATATGGTCTAGGCAATCCTGCTCCGGCAGGGGGATTGGACTAGATGATCTTTCGAGGTCCCTTCCAATCCCTAACATTCTGTGATTCTGTGATTCTGTGATCTTTCAGTCAAATGAAAAAAAAATCATAATGTCACCACTCCTAGCCTCAGGAGGAACACAGGGAGGACACAACCCTTACCTCTTCTGTCTGGGTAATGGGCTCGTGCAGAACTCCACACCAGCTCCATGGGAGTGAGATGCAGGGCAGTGCAGTGGTGGGCCTTAAATTATATGGGAGAGAATGAAAAAGGAGATCTGGGATTAATTCAGAGAGAAAGTTTAGCGGGTGCAGGACATATAGGACCCAAGTCCTTCTGATCCTGCTATTTCTGGTTCAGCCTCCTATGAGGAGAACAGACAACAGGGGTGAGGGAACCACAGGCTACACGCACGAAAGTGCTATTCTGTAAACCCTGATAATCTCTCTTGAGTATGCTTTATGAAAGGGATTTATTTAGCCTATGTGGTGTCAGCAGCCTGTGAGAAATTAAGGTATCACTAGCAAGCTCCTCACAAAGGGTGTTGGGCTCCCTGTTGCTACAAACAGGAGGGAAGAGAGAATCTGAGGCAAGACCTGAAATCTTATTTTTAATATTTTTCTGAAATTGAAGTCTCAGACAAAATATATTTTAAAACTGCACTAAATTTTCTCAAGAGCAGAATATGCAATAGAAGTTTCACTCATATCTAAACAGTAATTTGAAAATGCAGATCACTCCTAAAGAGAATACAATTCTCGTTATTACCCCCTTCCTCCTTGGTTTCTCCTTCTAAGAAAATCCCTTACAGCACATTTTTAATCATCTCATCAGTTCTGGAACATAATTTAAGGTCTGAAGTTATCTGTTGTAGATCTAACAGTAGCAGAGAACCCAAATTGACTGAATATTTTGAGCCTGAATCCCACCTATTAGAAACAGAGAAGCTGTTAGTATCCATTCGTATATACGATATATACAGTAAACAAGAGTGTTTGTTTTAAGTTTTGTTTCTAAGTATTATTGTAGAAAAATAAATAAAAAGGATAAAGCTCCTAAAAATATTGTGACCAGGAAAGCGTAACAAATCTGGAAAGGAGGATGAAGGTTTTATGTCTCAGAAAGGTTATCCAAATTTAGAAAAACTGACACAAAACTTGAAATAATATACAAGAGCAAACATAAAAAACCACGTCTCACAATAACAAATTCAGGAATTTCAGCTACCCAGATAGCACAGTAAACCAAAGCCTGGCAATAATTTTCATTCATATTTTCTTCTATCAATGCAATGAACTTTCCTGAGAGAAAACATTCAGCTCAAACAAAAGGGATTTTGTTTTGTCAGAATATCTAACATACGGAAAATTCAGATTAATTGGCTAGCATTTTGACAGGTCCCCAGTTTCTAGCACGGATCCTCACGCCTTTTGCATCTGTCGTGCACAATCAGATGCTCACACATGTATCACGCTCCCTGTAACTACAACAGACACCAGCTATAAACATATTTTAAAAGTTATGGATGTGCTTGACATAACTGGTGTGACCTTTCCTAATAGCGGAACTGCTGTATAATCACTCTCAGGTGGGCAAGAAAATAAACCATCTTGAATCACTGAATTCAGTCACATCAGCAGGAATTTGAAAACATGGACCAAATAACTAAACTGCTTGCTCCTAAACCTTCAGAGACTAAGGCTTAAATATTCCTGAGCTGGACAAAAACAGACAACTGGAAATTTATAGAGGTGGACATCTGATTTCCTAGCAGTAAACCATAATGCCCAAACTAATTTGTAATAGATGAATAATTAGGTAGGGACAGAAAAAAAAGGCTGAATCCACAGGAATTGTGTATTTATGACTTAATAATCACCTGTATTTCTGCATATTTATTTGATTTAAACAGTTCTCTCAGTCTAGGGCTACTAGAGGAGTAACTACCACGCAGGCAGTGTGACAGTAATTTTAGAAAGGTTAAGAGTGGTTCAAGACAAACATTTCTGTCTTTGACTTCATACAGAGTTTTTATCTCCTTCCATTAAAGCAGCTGTCTCCTTGGAAATACCTGAAATAAAGTGGCATTCATTTTCTAATAAGCACTATGCTACCAGAAATAAGATACCAGTGGAGCAAGACAACAATATCATACACTTTCTCTCTGAACTGGAAACTGAAATGAAGAATGTTAATTAGAAGTGAGAGAAAATTGTGCATGTGCTGGCTTCTGCTGCTGCCACTTTTGGAAGGCAATATTCCTTTTCTAGGACTTCAAAAAAGGCAACATTAACTTAACTTAGTGAAAAGATGACACTGAAAAAAGTTACTCAAGATACTTTGATCCCATTTTCCCCTTCTTAAGATAATTTTGTTCTACTATTTCCAGTATCTTGCCTCTCCCATCCCTGCCGCCCCTTCCCTCCCCTTTCCTTTCAGATAAATATGGATCCACATAGATGGGTTTTTTGCAGCGCTCTATTGTTACAACCGGTGAGAAGACAGCAGTGCATTAGACATTCATACAGCTGCAATATAAATTTACTCACATTTTGAGCACATGATTTATCATATAGTCAGATGAACTAATCAGGATAAATGAAGAGGTTCATAACACACCTCAAAGTCACGTTCCTTGCACACATTAAACTGATTCAGAGCTACTCTCCTCCAGTTCTTTTCCTTTTAGTATGAGAGAAATAAATTTATTTTAAATCCATGCTCTCATCTGTGCCAACCCGTATCACAACCCACTTTCCATTCATTTGCTGTAAAATGGATACTTAATTTGTTTTCAATCTACCTTGGAGATCTCCAGTATGTATCAGCAGACAAAAAGCAAATTTGTGCATACACAAAGAGCATGCTTAAACTTTGTAACTGGAGAAGAGTAACAGCCAGTCATCTTTACCCAGGGAAATGAGTATGCCCCAGCACACTTGCATGTGTTTACAGTATAAGACTGTACCTTGCACAGCAAGCACTAAAATTGAAACCTCTAACAATATATGACCACAATTAATAAATCAATAATTAATACCAATAAAGCTTGTTTTGCATAACCACAAAGCAATTAAAGAATTTTTGTATATGAAACAAAATGTTTTAATTATTCCCTTGTACTCTTCATATTTCATTTATGACCCCCCCCCATATGCATACTTTTACTAATCTCTTTCACAAGTACCAGGATCCCAACACTTGGGCAAACTTTGCTGAGTCTTTACTAAAGTCATCACTATGGGACGATCTGTTTGTAAGCACAAAATCTACAATTATCCTGATCTTTGCACAATAGATTATACCACTTCTTTATATATAGTTCCTTCAAGTACACATGTAACTGTTACAATAACACTGTTTTTCCCTCTAGGCTGAGGCGATGCTGCCGTAAGAAACTGTTTCTTGGTTCCTCAAGGTGTCTCCTAGTTCCACAAAGACTCTGCTTATGCAAAGCACTTGAATAGCTCAAGAGTCATGAACTGAAGTGCTGGCAGATGACAAATCAAAATCTCATTTTCATAAAACGAACACTACCTCTCCCGGCATTTAAAGTATTTGTCTGAAATTGCCTTTGATGAAACGAGAAAGTTAAATTGAAGTCAGGGAAAAAGAGCACGCTAAAATACGCTGCTATGCTTGGCGGTGGACCAACAAAGATACACACTGGAACACACTCTGATGTATGTTTTGGAAGACAGCACCTTCATCAGTACACTGGGAGAAATTCTACCCTTACGAATGCCTACAGAAATATAACTCTGCTCCCCTCCCCCAGTAAAATCAGCTTAAAAATACTCTCACGGATAAAACATAACCAAATACAAAATAATTCGTGACTGACAAGCTGCTGACATTCTTCAAAGCAAGAGATGCTGGTCCACTACTGCAGGCAAGGAAAATTAGACAAATAAAAACGTAGTGCATGAATAGAAATTACAGCAGGTTTGATTACAGTGGGAAACAAGAAAATCCAAAGCTCCTGAAAAACAGGTTGAAAACCAACAGTCCTTGCTAAGGAAAAACTCCTTGGTTTTCAAATGGCATTCAGAAAATAAAATTTCTCTGCAAAAAACTTATCCTGTTTAAATATTCAGACTCCAATCTTCCAAAGCGGATATTTATGAGACTCCACTTTTAGCAATTTGCTGCACTAATCTAAAGTATCATTGCTCACATTTACATATAAATTAAGCCAACTACATCATCACATGCTTTAAGCAATTTATTTACTCTATACTTGGTAAAACATCTGGTTTAGTTTCCATAATACAGAATATATCATGTAGAAAATATAAGTCTTCTCTGAACATCTGAAATGGAATAAACCAAATTGTATGCTCAGCGCGACACAGCAGATTCAGAACACAGTATTAGGAGAAGAGAAGAAAACGGTGCAGGAATGACACAATATAGTTTTACTGCTCTTCCATTTAGTGCAACCTGTCAGTCTAAGTCTAAACCACTAAATTTCACGTAAGAAAGTCAATCTGATCTGCTGGGCAAACATTCAGGCAATTTATTTTAATGGATCACTGTCTCCATTCAAACATAAATCATAATAATAGAAGATATGAGAAGAACTTCTGATAGCAGACCTATCTTCAAGTCATGAAACACGCAATAAATGCACCCTTTAATAAAAATATCTAGTCACCATCAATGGCTTTTGGTGTTTTTTTGTGATTCTGATACAGGCTTAATAAAACTATTACTAAACAGAATATATAAGCAGCTTTATTGACAAATCACAGCTTAATCTCTCCACTCCTGATCTTTCTTCTTCTTCTACCTAATCCCTTCCTCAGATGTCTCACTGATACCTCACCTAGCTGGCATGCCATAATCTTAACATGGCCAAAATTGATCTCTTTGTCTTCCCACCCAAGCACTGCATCACCAGCATCCTCCCTGTCACTCAAGCCTGTAATAAAAATGTCATTTTTGTCTCACCTTTCCCTCGCCTTCCTAATCCAGATCATAAATAAATCTTTCTGCTGCTTCTTCTACACATTAAAGATAATTTTCTTCCTTTTTGCCTGCACAGCTAAATGCTCACTTAAGCTCTTGGTTCTCATTTTGATTCATTTATTCTCAAGCTCCATTACATCGTATCAACCATTCCCTTCCAGCCCATTCTAAATGCAGTTTGTAGTTTTATCTCCATTTAGGTTTCATCACAACGGGTAAAAATCCCAAAAGCATAAAACAGCCTAAAAACCAAAGATCCTTGAATCCATTTAGGATTCTAAATGGATATGGGTCATTTTTGCAAGCACTCATGTAGCTAAAGATGCAGATTATTATTAGACACATGAACACCTACAAAAGCTCCTCTCTCTAACAATGGCACATCAGCCCCTAAGTATCTTGGAAATTGGACAATTTTACACACTCATCCACTCTTGTAATCCTTCGCCACCTTCTTGTGTTTCACACACTAATTTCTTCACATCATTTTTTAACTTTGTCTTTTTTTGCCTCCTTTTCTTTCTTGGCATTTTAAATTCTACTTCTTCAACTACCATCTATTTTATATCCAGCTTTGCCACTTTCCCCCATAAATGTCTAAAATTTCATTTCACTTCATGCCCTTGGCATAAAACATCCTCTGAACTTCCTCCTTAACTACACCTAATTCTAAGTAGTTCACTAATGCCAGCTAAGTTTAAGGTGTTTAATGTTACACTAGTAACAAAGCAAGTAACTATTTATATAAAGCATGTATATGTATGCGTACATAAACAATATATATATCTGATTGCATATTGCCAGACTGGAATGTAAAATTATTGTTTGTCATTTGTGTATCTTACAATGAGATTGAGTCTTCACTGGGAACAATAAATCATCTATCAATATAGATACTAAACTTATAACTTCTAATAATTCAAGCACAGAGACTATGTAGAAAATTATCAAATACTAGACACGGCAATTTTAAAGCCAACCAAACGTAAGTATAAATATACAATATTTCATTCTTTCCTGATTGTCTCTGCCTGGGATTCCCCTCTCTCCTATATCACAATATAATTTTGCTGAATTAACTATTAGAAATCTAAGTTTTCAAGAGTAAATGAAAAAAAAGGAAAGTGCTAAACTAGAGAAAAATAGTTTTACGTTGTTAGTCAGAGACAACGCATGTGGATCATGGATTGCGCACCCTGAGGCAACAGTAAATTAACAAGATTGGTTCACAACTGACTCCAAGGACACAGTGAACTACATGTTGATTCTTCACCAGCCTGTTCTGAACTAAACTGGTGCTTAATGTCACAGAGAAAATGGACCTTTATGAACTGGGAAAAACATCTGGCCCAGTGTTATTCTGAAATGGCAAGTGGTGACAGGAAGAGCGGTCAGTGGACCATGGCCCTCAGCCAGCATGATTCTACCTTCAACCCAGGGCACGTGGAAGGGCGGGAGGAATGCCTCCCTAGGAACAATGTGGTTTAGAGGCTTTGTTAAATAGGAAGCTTTGCCCTTGGATTCCATATTAACACAAACCACCCATGACATCAAAATGACAGCAGCAATTTCTCCTCTGTTGGGTGGACTGGGCTGTCCTGTTCCCTGTGCCCCTAACTAGCACCATTACTAGGTTTCACCTTAAATGTGTGGAAGTTTCTGTCCCTGTATAAAAGACCATCATCCACCTAGCTGTTTGCTCAGTCCTGGTGATGTTACAATCCCTGTAGGCACCCAGCAAGCTAGCCACTTACTTTTTATCAGATAAGTTTTTCCACTCAGTTTATGGTTTAGCTTCATAAATGCTACAGGGAGCATGAAGGACACAGTAAGAGCAGACAACTGTGACTATGGAAGAGGAAGGGAGGAATTGCTTCTGCTGGCAGCAGCTCACACTTGTGCCAAACTAAATGACTATATGACCATGGCTTTCGACTACAGCTAAAATCCCAAATCTAACTTGTCAGAGATTCTTAATAATAAATCTCTACCTTCTGGATGGATTTTTAAGGTGTACACATGCGAAGGAGCACAGCACAACAAAACAAAATCCCAGGGAGAAGGTATTCAATAGTCTTCACAGGTAAACTTTATACATAATGAAATTACTTAAGAAAAATTGCAGAGTTGTTTTCTATCCACAAGAGAAAATACATACTCATTTCACAGCTATAAAATAAAGCAGTATTTAATTATTTTACTCAAAACATCATAGCCTGTTATTTAGTAAACCCTGTTGCTTTTTTTTTTTGCTATTAGAATGTTTTTGAAAAACACTATATGTGACAGCAAAAACTATCATATTTATTCTATAAAAAGAACCCTACATTAACACCTATATAAATGCATCCCATAAAATACCTGGAATTTTTCCTTAAAAGAGGTATGAAAACTTCCCCCTTTAATTCATTAGCTTTCATTCGACTTTGATTGCTGCTATAAAATGCTATTTCTTTTTTACGATACCATGATCAGGATTTTTGGCTTACCATAAAGGAAGTGAACATCAATCATTTGTATTATTCCATCATGATCAGTGCTCAGAAGGGAATGCTCAAGTAATTTTATTAAATCATGCATTACCTACATACTGCAGTTAAAGAAAAACAAACCACTGAATCCAAAGCTCTCGTTATCATAGAGACATTAATTGCCCTTTTCAATATGTATTATTAAGCATCCTGTACAAAAAACTCTAGTAGTGATGCCAAAAATGATTCACACAAGATATGTTTAGGGATGAAGCTCTAAGAAATTTCTGGCAGAAGTGTTAATTCAGCACATTTTCAATGATGGAATAAAATGGCCAGCACATGCATTAATCATCTGATACTATCTTTTGTATAACAGCTTGTACTCCTCTCCCTTTAATTGTTGCTAGCTGAAATGGCATTTGAGCTGAGCAGAGACTTGAGGTTTAAGGTCATAACAATATACAACGAGAACTGCTTTGCCAGGTCTTCTGCTGAGTATATCTTGGCCATGACTCTCAAGGCTCCACTTCTGCTAAAACTTGCAAGCAAGAGACCCAGACAGTAAAGGGTACTGAAGTGACCCACACTCTAAGAGGCATGTCTTAGCTTCTCATGAAAGAGTATCTGTGACCAACAAAACGCATTTTCCTCACATCTCATGGCAGAAGGAGTAACCATGAGCACGATGCACTTTTCCACATGGGAGTATCACTACTGACAACTCACTCATGAAGATGATTCCTCATGCTAGACTTCATACTTTCCTACATCTGTCCACAAGTTTGGAGAGGACTTCCTTCACATTCTTCCCTTTACGTTTCAGTGAACATAGTTCCAACAAATGCTGCTATATACCCAGCCTTGGATATGACTTAGGTTATTTTGCACTGTATCATAACAAAGAGCACTATAAATCCTGCCAGTAACAACGTTAGCTTATTTCCACTGGGTCCCAAACTTTGGCTGCAAGTCTATGAGAGTAATAATATGGACTTTTCTGGGCATTCCTTGGACGTGCATTTCTGTTAAATTTAATTATCTTCTAGCTGTCAGAGTAAAAACGAAGACACGCAAGTATGCTTCCACATTCAAAAACACGGTATTGAAGAGACAGAAGGGGTTAAAACCAGGGAGAAGGAATGTTCTAGGCTATATCTCTAGCCAAGTAAAAATGATATAATTAAATGCATTTATCTTCTTGCCTGCAAAGAGATACTGTACTAACAAATTTATGAAGATGCAAGACACTCCTGAGTAGAGCAAAATGGCCAATTAGTTGCTTGCATATTTAAAAGAAGAAGATGAAGAAAATGACCTAACTTCAACCCCTGGAGACATACAAAGAATCTCTACCTCTAGAAGAATATGATTGCCTGGAGATAAGGGCTGGGAAAGAGCCAGTCATGTTAGAAGTGGAGAAATACAGCCCAAAGTCATACTACAGAACACTGCCTCTAAGAAGCATCTTCTTATGGGAAAGCCATGGCAGGATTCAGTTTCTGTGATACCTAGTTTGGTGCTACAGGAAGATTTGCAACAGTAGCAGTCTTCCCAAATTTTTCGTGGGCACGTGTATCTGTACCATCTTTCTGAGCTGCTTCAGATCAATCGCCATTTCCTACACCTGTTGGCTCAGAGTGGCTCACATCCATACTGTTCTTTGCAACCTTTGCTTAGAGTTGCCTGGTCGCACTCACACCACATGGCATTCAAAGTAATCTGTGGCTTGGTACCTATAACACAGATACTCACCCACAGGCATCTTTAGTACATTTGTATATAGCACATCTACAACTGCTCAACAACCCCTGGGTTTTGTCTAGGGGTACTTGTGCCATATCACACAGGGGCTGGGAACTGATGTGGTACCATGGAGTGAAGATGATCCAGGGCACAAGTGCCCAGAACAAAAGAGGGAGTGATGTAACCTGAACCACAAAGGCAGTAAGAGTAGTTAGGAGTGTACCGAGTCCATGTGTACTGAGTCCACGAAGATGATTAAGGGGGTGGAACATCTCCCTTATGAGGAGAGGCTGAGGGAGCTGGGTCTCTTTAGCTTGGAGAAGAGGAGACTGAGGGGGGACCTCATTAATGTTTATAAATATGTAAAGGGCAAGTGTCATGAGGATGGAGCCAGGCTCTTCTCAGTGACATCCACTGAGAGGACAAGGGGCAACGGGTGCAAGCTGGAACACAGGAGGTTCCACATAAATATGAGCAAAAACTTCTTTATGGTGAGGGTGACCGAACACTGGAACAGGCTGCCCAGAGAGGTTGTGGAGTCTCCTTCTCTGGAGACATTCAAAACCTGCCTGGACGCGTTCCTGTGTGATATGGTCTAGGCAATCCTGCTCTGGCAGGGGGATTGGACTAGATGATCTTTCGAGGTCCCTTCCAATCCCTAACATTCTGTGATTCTGTGATGTGTCAGACCTGTACAGATCTGTAATACAAACTACAGTAACAGAGCAATATAATTGATGTATGTTGTCCCATCTTACGATACCTATTTGTTTTCCAAAAGATATGCCATATGGTGAATCAACCTCTAAAATACATTATTCATGTTCTAGGCATCCTGAATAGAAAAGGAAACAAAGACAGTGTTGAGTTTTGTTTTACCATGGGTATTTTGGCAATAAAATTAAGACTTGCATGCAACATTCATCTTCTGAGAAGATTTTAAATGCTTTCCACATGATTCGGGGCAAAATTCAAGTCACAAGGATACCCCTCTGGTCAGCATTGAAACATCAGTGACCTCTAAGGCTAACAGAAGGTGACATGGTCCCCGAAATGTTAAGAGTAGAATTGGGAACACAAAATCCAGCCCCTACCGAAGATGCTTTTTGGGTTTGTGGGTTTTGGAGTTTTTTTATTTGTGGGTTGTTTTTTTGGGGGGGGAAGAGGCTACAGCAACTGACTCAGAAAAAGTTTTAAAAGTTCCCTAGAAAAAGTAAGCCTGTTTTCCAGTTATGGTTGGCATTGACAATACTAAATTACTTGCAAATTC
Organism: Nyctibius grandis; assembly: GCF_013368605.1. Taxonomy (NCBI): domain Eukaryota; kingdom Metazoa; phylum Chordata; class Aves; order Nyctibiiformes; family Nyctibiidae; genus Nyctibius; species Nyctibius grandis. The sequence continues at coordinate 9,745,233 of NC_090659.1, read as the reverse complement.
TGTCAGGAATTTATTTTTTTTTTCCCCTCACTATGTTCATATACTCACCTCTCTTCCCCGAGTGAAATGGTTAATCCTTACTGAGACTGTCTGGTGGTAAGGGTAGCAAAAGAAAACCAAATTAACAAAATATCTTGAGATATTTTATAAGATTCTATGACTAGTCACAGAGTAAGTAAAGCAGCAATTTGAAGATGGAACTTAAAAGCTGTTATTGGTAAGAGTTTCTCTTATTTATTTGTATATTTATATGGCAACTTACATAATTCAGTGAAAAAGAAAAATGAAAAACAAATAAAATAATATCATAAACATAAATAACTGGAAATTATTAAATACTTAATCTTTTGTAATGTTACCTACTGGACATGTGCAGGGTGCAGGGAAAGATTCCAAGGCACACCTCTCACCACCACTGGTCCCCATGTTTATGACCAGACATAGAAAAAACTGCTGCAAAAAACTGCTGCAGTTCCATGCCTGTACAGTGTTCCCTCTCTTTTATTTATTTGTTCAGAGTTTACTGTGTATAGGGAAAAGATTGCCAGGTAGCTGAGAGCTGAGACAGTTAAGGGACAAAAGGTCATGCATGCAACCACAGTCATGCCTTACTTTAGGGCTGGGGGGGACGTTCCTACCCAAGGACTCCAGCCCAGGGGGGTGCATTTTCTCTTCCAGGGAGCAACACTCACTCCCTTTGCCGGGCTCTGTGTCAGTACGTGCATTGCTGTGCTTAGCACAGGAGGGAAATAAAACTCAAAGAAATAGTTGTAAAGATTCGGACCTCACTGACTCCACAGAAAGACTTGCCCCATCCACAACTGTTGGAACTGTCCCTCTCATGTTTTTCTTGAAGAAGTTTGAGACAGATGGACCTTCTCTCTCTTCCTTCCTCTGCCATCCCCCAGTTTATTATATGGATATGGCATATTTTGGCAAAGGAAGTAGAGTCTTGCCAGTACAGAACTGGGCATCAGAAATAAGCACACCTCTCTTTCCTGCCTACTGAATTCCAAAAACTTGCCTCGGGATAAAGTGAAGATCTCTATTTTAATATCCATTAAACAGAAAAATAATCAAGAATGTGAACTTTGAAGTTAGCCCTGGCTTCAGCAGGAGGTTGAACTAGCTGCCAAATACGGACGTTTGAACATGCTTCCTCTCATACGCATACGTTCCAACTACAAAGACATGGGCAAACAATCTCCCTTTTCCCCGCAGTTGCAGCTCATTAATCCTAATTCTCCGCTTGTCACCTGACCAAAACGAAGATATTCGCTTTCACATTTCAAGCTCTAGTGTCTGAGAAACAAAAGACAATATCCATATACTTTACCCTGTTTGAAGTAAAGAAGATCATTTTCCTCGACAGGCATTCTGCACTATAGCATTAGTAAACATAGTTCTGCTGAGACCATTTATATCACTTCATACATATATCACATAGTCAACCCCCCTGCTCCAGCAGCACACACAGAAAGGAGGGGGGCCAACAATGCAAGAGAATGGATGGTTGCAATGGCAAGGACCAGCAGGGAGAAGAGACTTCCCCCAAAGCCTGAGAACTGCTTCACTGCTCTGCAGACTGAAGAGGAAAGATCTGTCACATCAGGAGAGACACTGGAGCTGAGTAAGGCAGCCCAGTGTGCTCCCCACATAACAACCAGAGCAACTAAGAAAAGGTGACTGGCAACGCTAGTAGGTGACTCTCTTCTGAGAGGTATGGAAGCAGCCATGTGCTGACCTCATGCACTTTCTAGAGAGGTGTGCAGCTTACCGGGGGGCTCATATCAGGGAGGTCACCGAGAGACTACTGAGCCTCGTACACTCCACTGACGATTATCCGCTGCTGTTGTTTCATGTGGGCACCAGTGATACAGCCAGGAACAGTCTGAGGAGTATCAAGGACTACAGAGGCCTGGGAGCAGCAGTGAAGGACTGGACCCCAGGCAGTTTTTTCATCAGTCTTCCCAGTAAAAGGGAAGGGGTTTGAAAGGGCCAGTCGAATCGGGCAAATCGACAAATGGTTACAGGACTGGTGCCACAGCCAGGGGTTTGGCTACTTAGACCATGGGACTCGCTTTGAGAAACCTGGGCTAATGGGGGCTAATGGGGTCCATCTGTCACAGAAGGGGAAGAGCATCTTGGGTCATAGGCTTGCCAAGTTGGTAAAGAGGGCTTTAAACTAAAGTTGCCGGGGTAGGGGAACCTCAATCCATCCCAATCCTCCCAGTTTGATGCTAGGGCCAGCAATAGGTGCCCAGAGCCTGGAGAAGGATCGCAGGTCAGCAAGAGAGCACCTGAAAGGCAGCACAAAGGAATTGCAGCCACTCCAGCCAGTAAGTCAGCTTCATCGGGGGCCCAACTGAAATGCCTCTATGCAAACACACGTAGCATGGGGAATAAACTAGAGGAGCGAGAGACGTCCGCATGCCTGCAGGGCTATGATCTTATTGGCATCACGGAGATGTGGTGGGATGGCTCCTGTGACTGGAGTGTTGGAATGGAAGGATACAGGCTCTTTAGGAAGGGCAGGCAGGGGAGACAAGGAGGGGGTGTCGCCCTCTATGTCAATGACCAGCTGGAGCACATGGAGCTCTGCCTGGGGATGGACGAGGAGCTGACCAAGAGCTTATGGGTCACGATTAAGGGGAGGGCAGGGACTGGAGACATTATAGCAGGCGTCTGCTACAGGCAACCCAACCAGGAAGACCAAGCGGATGAGGCCCTCTATAGACAGATAGGAGTAGCCTCACGTTCACAGGCCCTGGTCCTCATGGGAGACTTCAACCACCCCGATATCTGTTGGAAGGACAACACAGCAGGGCATAAGCAATACAGGAGGTTCCTAGAATGCGTGGATGATAACTTCCTTCTCCAAGTGACAGAGAAGCCAATGAGGAGAGGTGCCATGCTGGACCTTGTTCTCAACAACAAGGAGGGGCTGGTGGGGAATGTGAAGCTCAAGGGCACCCTTGGATGCAGTGACCATGAAATGGTGGAATTCAAGATCCTTAGGGCAGCAAGGAGGGCAAGCAGCAAGCTCACCACCCTGGACTTCAGGAGAGCAAACTTTGGCCTCTTCAGGGACCTGCTTGGGAAAGTCCCTTGGGATAAAGCCCTGGAGGGAAGAGGGGCCCAAGAAAGCTGGTTAATATCCAAGGATCACCTCCTCCAGGCTCAGGAGCGATGCATCCCAACAAAAAGGAAGGCAGTCAAAAACGCCAGGAGGTCTGTGTGGATAAACAAGGAGCTCCTGGACAAACTCAAACACGGCAGGGGGGTTGGAACTGGGTGATCTTTAAGGTCCCTTCCAACCCAAACCATTCTATGACTCTATGATAATGCTCCACCTGAGCTTGCCTAAAGTTCTGGTACTGTACATGCAATTCTTAAGTGAGCTTAGATTTATACCCTATCATATACATTTCAGCATTTTAATAGGGATATTTGGAATTTGAAATAACTTACGGTTAATTTGAAATTGAGCTAAGAAACTTCTTGAAATGCTTCAAGAAAATATGGTAACCTTATTTTGGCCTTCCTTATTTTGACTTCATTTAAATATGCAGTCATAAGTTCCTGTTCTAGAGCTAGGATTATAGCCAATATATACATAGAGTTGTGGCTACTTAGCTCGTGGGAAATAGCTAGGGAGTATAAAGATTGTTTCATATCTGCTTCTGAAAGAATATAATGAGTTGAAAAATGAATATCTCAAATACAGGAGAAAGGCAGCCTCCACAAAGGGTCTGAGATGCTAGAAAACAGTAGTCAGATTAACTATAGTCTCATCACTTGTCATGTTTCTAAAAAATAACTACTGTCAGATAGAAATTATTTTTACTGTAATATCAGTGGGTCTTGCTTTATAGTACTGCTCTCTTGCTAGATGGTCAATAGGTCACACACATCTAGGAATGTCCTTGTATCTGTTTAGAATAATTGTACATGAAGCTCATTTATCATGCCATGGTAAAAGGCAGCTCTTCCAGACCGTGCTTATTTCTCTTTTTAATCACGTTCAAAAAAAACCGCCCCAAAACCACCACCACAGCTCTCAACCTGTATGGACTGGATAGAAATATAGACAGTTTGCTACATCCCCCTCTTTATCAGTCTGCATTTATACAGCTATCTGTGCTTTCATTTGCATCTCTCTGTTCCCAACAGTAACTTCGGCACTAGAGAGTTTTCTGTTAAAGGCAAGCAGCGCTGATTGATTGCTGCCTGGCTTCCCCCCTCTCTCCCCATCCCAAACCATTCACAATGGGCTCATTGCTTCCTTCCATCACCTCAGCCTGAATGCCTGAAGCAATGTATCCGTATCTAAGCTTCAGATCAGATTTTCAAGGAGCAAAGGACCTAATTAAATCAACTGGAAAAGGAGTTTAATCAATAGCAAGCTATAAACTCCCATCTTTGTTTCATCTGTAAGTACATAAATTACAAAAGAAAAGTTGAATGCAGGGAAAGAGATTGAGAGAAGCACTATCCAATCTACACTGTCCAATGCTTCCACTAAATTAAGCCTCAAACTATTAAAAAGAATAGCTTGAGTTTCAATCAGGAAATGCAATATTCATTGTATGCTTTAAATGAGGCAGGTGAAAACCATCTAATTTTTTTCTTGTTTTCAGCTTTTCTTTTCAGCCTGCAAGTTCTGCTCTTTCACAAACATTTCCTTCAACTGTTCAAGGTATGAAATTCTTTTCAATTTCAAGTATATCCTAGACAGTAGCTTTAACCGCATACTGCAGTCTCTGCCTTTGCCCATTCAGTTTTTAATGCAACAAAATAGACACATATTCTTCTCAAATATGCCTCCATTATTCACAGTATTCACCGTAATTTTTTTTTTAAATACCGTGTGTGCTGTGTTATCTCAATGAGCTCCACAGCACACGGGCTTTTCTGTACTGTTAAGAGGGGCTTTGGCAATCCAAAGAGCATTAATAACCAGAAGTACCACTTTCATTTCCTCTTTGCATGAAAGTTGACGGTTTTTCTCCTCTGTTGACATTGTTCTTGCCGTCTAAGCCTTCGTAAGCCACAGGCTGCATTTATATTTTGCATAATGTCATCTGTGCAAGCTTCTGTTCTAGACTACACAAGGCTGAACCAGTGAGCACCCATTACAGAATCAATCAGGTTGGAAGAGACCTCTGGGATCATGGAGTCCAACCGTTGCCCTGACACCACCCTGTCAACTAGACCATGGCACTAAGTGCCATGTCCAGGCTTTTCTTAAACACATCCAGAGATGGTGACTCCACCACCCCCTGGGCAGCCCCTTCCAATGCCTAATGACCCTTTCTGAAAAGAAATTCTTCCTAATGTCCAACCTGAACCTCCCCTGGAGAAGCTAAATTACAATGCCACATCTATGTACGCACGTTCAACACTATGTGCTGTGCCGCATCTCAGACATGTTTGATCTCAAGCAATTTCTTGAAGGGTGCATTTTAAAAAGTACAGAGTCCACTTTGCTTATAGGTTTATATAGAGGGCATAACACAATATTGAATTTCCAGTCCATCCCACTGTGCCTGCTTTACTCATTTTAACTTGATTGCAAAGTACTAGACACATATTCTTCTCAAACTTGCCTTCTTTTGTCTGTGTGCTTATACCTTCATATGCAAAATAAAAAAGAGAGGACTCCATATTTCTAAAACAACACACAGCATTTATCAAAAGAACTCTCTATCCTGGATCTGCAGCTGGCTTTCCATACATGTACATGCAGATTACTTGTTGGTATCTCTTCTATCTTTCTTTGTGTAACCAGAATTCTCCTCAAATCCATGGAATGTAGTTTTCACTTTTGTTTAAACTAATCACTAAACTGGCATGGAAATGACAGTAAAAATATACCTTAATATGTGAATATAATCTATGCATAATAGAAACATTTTTTTTCCCCATAATAGCTTCCTAAACCAAAATGATTAAATCTGACTCCTTTTTTCCCCTGGTTTCTTTCAAAACAAAATTTATGCAATCATATGCCATATCCCTACTCTGAACCCAAGAACGTAATAGGTGTTGAATCTGTTCACAAACTGCAACCAAATTTAAGAGGTGGGGTCTCAGAGATAAACTTCTACATTTCCAAGTGGTGGAAATGGGCACCTGAACAGAGATGTCCACTAGTGCTCTCACTAAAGGGCAGCCAGCAGCAGGAGCTCTCCCTGCACTGGTCAGCCACTTAATGAACCCATCTGAGCTCAGGGCAACCCACAACTCGTGCTACAAACCTGCAGGTAGGGAAGGCTGGACTAGGCACCTGTCGGGTAACTAAAAGTACTTCGGAGGGATAAGGCTACATTCACAGGTGGAGCTGGCATGACTGAGCTGTGACAGGAGAAACAAAAAACTGAAAGAAAATGCTTGATTTCTCTACAAAAACCCTAAAGAACATGTTTGTCAAGGAAAAAAAGGCAAGTATTGTTCTCAAAGGAACATTATTATACTGGTGACAGCCACCAGTTCACTTTTCCCACCATCCTTAATTCTGCAAAGAACCTCCAATGAGACACAAATCAAAATCTGTAACCATCTATCACTACAGTAATTAAGTTTTTTTACAATAAAATCATCAAGAAATCTTAGATCTGCAATGGATGCCAGATGTTGGTTTTATTAAAACAGATTATTCCAAAAATCATGCACTGCATAGCATTGAATCAGTATTTTTTTCAAGCTGTTATTCATCTTCAAAAAACTTTGGAACTCCATTGCTCTATTTGCCCTACAAATCAGTAACTTGCATTAATCTTGCATGAGTATTTTCTTGTCTTCCCACATTGTGCTACCCATTTTATGAGTGTCTATATTAAAAAAAATGATGTGGGGAAACATAGGTTATATCTTAAGCCTTGCTTACTTAATTAAAAATAAAGGGCCCTACACATTTCCACAAAAGCTACATTTTATTTCTGGTTATATCCATGCCATTTGGATATACATTTTCAGAAAGAGAATAAACGGAGACTTGCCCTTAATTTCTAGTTATTTTTTAACATGAGGAAAAAAAATGGTTCAGAAAACAGTAAGAAAAGGAGTGAATTATTCTAGTAAAAGTTACTTAAAATTTAAAATCTGATTTGCTTAGTATCCTCAATGCACAAGTATTTTAAAGTCATCACTTGCTTCAACTTCGCATTATGTTAATGACAGATAATTCATAGCTCCAGAATGTTTAACTAATGCCTTTCCCCAAAACTTCCCGTATACATGAGTATATACATATATATACACACAAGGCTGTATATATATATCAGATGATGCTGAACAGTATAAATCCCTTACTAATGTTTTTAAGCAAAATATAAGAGTGAAGTATAAAATTACATCAGACTTACAACTGATAGAGAAGAAATAATTTAAGGGAACATTATCATCTTCAGTATATCACATGTGAGTTCTGAAAACTTGGAAACATTAGACCCATGCCAAACATTTTTCTCTTCTGCAAAACAAATTGGAAGATAGCACACCTGAAACACCCCCCGGCCCCCAAACTGGTAGCAATTGAAAATGAATTGATGTACCTGTAAACTGTTTCACTTTGCAAGTAAAGACTTTAAAGTAATTCTTTGGCTATTTTCTTTCTTTGACAAGTTTGAGCTAAAAAGCAAAGCTGCACTGGCAATAAAAATGGAAATAAATAAATTTAAAATTATATAGTTCTATGTGCATGCACTACCTTGTGCTATTTTCAAGTTACAGTAAACAATAAGTCAGTGATTCCATCTGTTGGCTACATCTCACAGACTGTGATCACATCGGAAAGAACTGAGCTTGCATCTTGATAATTTAATCAACAGTAAAAACAAAGAGCCACTTGACATAAGCAGTTTTAATGATGGGTTTCGTTTGTCAGCTTTGTCTCTTCAGATAGAAATACCTGTGGAAAGAAGACTCTCTTCTACTTACTGATCATCAGCTATGTCATTTTGGGTCCTGTTTGCAACTAAGCCTTGAGGAATTAACAAGTTGTAAGAAACCAATTCTTATACAGCCCTACGCTGAACATCTGGTGTGTATATTCAGTTTGAAAGCTGCAAACATTTTTAAGGAAAGTAATTCTCTGGTCTTTTGATCCAGAGACAGTAACAGGTATAATCTTCCAAGCATGTGTCCCTGAAAAAAAGTTAACTAAAGGACAGAAGTTTTTAATCCGGATAAAAATGTCTTTAAGGAGCAGAAAGTCTAAAACAAACATTTCATGACAGTGGTCCACAAAGTGCCAAAATGGACTATAACTGTTTAAGTTTATATAAATGTAGTTGCTAATTTATAAATGTAGTTAACGAAAGGCAGTGCAGCTAAATTGATTCTGGTTAATGCTCACTAATTTCTGTGTTCTGTTAGCATATTGGCTGCATTTTTTATTTGAATGAAGTAAGTTTTTAACAGTACCTAACAACAGACATTAAACGACCATCTTTCTACCACATCTGGCTTCTAATTACACATAAAGAGCAGCTGTTCAGATGTGCTCTACCATTTGAGAGAGATGCTCTTTTCCCTTACAAATATATCAGCACTGTGCATCATTTATGTTTTATAACAACCAAAAACTCTTCAAAATTATGTTTCTCTATTCCTAGCAGCTGGGTTGAGTTTGCATTAACCTGATGAGCCTTTACAAGATGCATCAAAGAGCAAAATGAATCTATGTGGAGGAAAATGAAATTCTTGGAGTGCCGGTCTGACCTGTCAAGCACTGAAGGCTTACAAGGCCCGCTGAAGTCAGAAGGATGTACAGATGCTTGGCAGTGCTAATAATGAGGCTTGTGGCCTTGGATCATTAAGAAACTGATAAAGTAGACTAATTTGAAATAAATCTGAAGCCTCAGAATAAATCTTAACCCATTTAATATCTATGACTACTGTGGTTTGAGGAATGGAACAGAGACAGACACTCAAGTTCCCAAATCCTTCAAGTAGAGCAGATAGATGACAAAGACAACATGAACAGATGACAGTATTTTTCACTTTGTATTTTAAAAATTAATCCTGCCCATAGAAATGTTAATATTATATTTCAAATTAGAGATCAGAAAATGGAACAGAGCTGCAACATTGCTGATACACATGTAATTACTTCCTTGGTTTGCTTTTCCCCATTTGGGGTAATATTTGACTTTGATATTTATGCAGTACTTCATTGGATTGAAAAATAAATTAAAAAATATATTATGCAGCATACTAGTGTTTTCTCACTTAGAGCCCAGACATGTCTTCCTGGAGTTTTTTTTGGTTTGTTTTTTTTGTTTGGTTTTTTTTTTAAATCCTCCAGAATCAAGTCCTAAGAATTTTGGTGCCTTCAAATAAGTATTAAAATGTTCTGCTTATTAAAATCTAAGCCTATAAATCCTAATGTAATTATTCTTCTGTGTTCAACTGATACATATATACAATAAACATGCATTTATTTCACTGGTTTAGACATTGCAAGGTAAAAATGCAGTAATTTGTTATTAAGATCACTGTACTTATATAAATACTACACCTATTTCAGTGTGTTTTTCTTAACTTTCATTAGTACACAAAATGGTGTAACCTAAGAATTTTAGAAGCTACAGTTTGGAATAGCTAACAGAATAGCTAGCAGAATCACAACCCTGGACTTCAGGAGGGCCAACTTTGGCCTTTTCAAGCAATTGCTAGGGGAAATCCCATGGGACAGGGTACTAGAAGGTAAGGGGGCCCAAGATAGTTGGTTAGCGTTCAAGGACTGCTTCTTCCGAGCTCAAGATCAGAGCATCCCAACAGGTAGGAAGTCAAGGAAGGGTACCAGGAGACCTGCATGGTTGAACAGGGAACTGCTGGGCAAACTCAAGTGGAAGAAGAAGGTGTACAGATCGTGGAAGGAGGGGCTGGCCACTTGGGAGGAATATAAGTCTGTTGTCAGAGGATGTAGGGAGGCAACTAGGAAAGCTAAGGCCTCCTTGGAATTAAACCTTGCAAGAGAGGTCAAGGACAACAGAAAGGGCTTCTTCAAATACATTGCAGGTAAAGCCAACACTAGAGGCAATGTAGGCCCACTGATGAATGAAGTGGGGGCCCTGGAGACAGAGGATAAAAAGAAGGCGGAGTTACTGAATGCCTTCTTTGCCTCTGTCTATACTGTTGGAGGCTGTCCTGAGGAACCCTGGACCCCTGCGGCCTCAGAAGTCAGGATAGAGGAGGAATCTGTCTTGGTTGATGAGGGCTGGGTCAGGGACCAATTAAGCAACCTGGATGTCCATAAATCCATGGGCCCTGATGGGATGCACCCATGGGTGCTGAGGGAGCTGGCAGAAGTCATTGCTAGGCCACTCTCCATCATCTTTGCTAAGTCGTGGGCAACGGGAGAGGTGCCTGAGGACTGGAGGAAAGCGAATGTCACTCCAGTCTTCAAAAAGGGCAGGAAGGAGGACCCGGGTAACTATAGACCGGTCAGCCTCACCTCCATCCCCGGAAAGGTGATGGAGCAACTTGTTCTTGGTGCTGTCTCTAGGCACATCAAGGATAGGGGGATCATTAGGGGCACTCAGCATGGCTTCACCAACGGGAAGTCTTGCTCAACCAACTTGATAGCCTTTTATGAGGATGTTACCCGGTGGATAGATGATGGTAAAGCTGTGGATGTGGTCTATCTCGATTTCAGTAAAGCGTATGACACGGTCTCCCACAGCATCCTCGCAGCTAAACTGAGGAAGTGTGGTCTGGATGATCGGGTAGTGAGGTGGATTGTGAACTGGCTGAAGGAAAGAAGCCAGAGAGTAGTGGTCAGCGGGACAGAGTCCAGTTGGAGGTCTGTGTCTAGCGGAGTTCCGCAAGGGTCGGTTCTGGGACCAGTTCTATTCAATATATTCATTAATGACTTGGATGAGGGAATAGAGTGCGCTGTCAGCAAGTTCGCTGATGACACAAAACTGGGAGGAGTGGCTGATGTGCCGGAAGGCTGCGCAGACATTCAGAGAGACCTGGACAGGCTGGAGAGTTGGGCGGGGAGAAATTTAATGAAATATAACAAGGGCAAGTGTAGAGTCCTGCATCTGGGCAAGAACAACCCCATGTACCAGTACAAGTTGGGGACAGAGCTGTTGGAGAGCAGCGTAGGGGAAAGGGACCTGGGGGTCCTAGTGGACAACAGGATGACCATGAGCCAGCAGTGTGCCCTTGTGGCCAAGAAGGCCAATGGCATCCTGGGGTGTATTAGAAGGGGTGTGGTCAGCAGGTCGAGAGAGGTTCTCCTCCCCCTCTACTCTGCCCTGGTGAGGCCGCATCTGGAGTATTGTGTCCAGTTCTGGGCCCCTCAGTTCAAGAAGGACAGGGAACTGCTAGAGAGAGTCCAGCGCAGAGCCACGAAGATGATTAAGGGAGTGGAACATCTCCCTTATGAGGAGAGGCTGAGGGAGCTGGGTCTCTTTAGCTTAGAGAAGAGGAGACTGAGGGGTGACCTCATTAATGTTTATAAATATGTAAAGGGCAAGTGTCAAGAGGATGGAGCCAGGCTCTTCTCAGTGACATCCCTTGACAGGACAAGGAGCAATGGGTGCAAGCTGGAGCACAGGAGGTTCCACTTAAATTTGAGGAAAAAATTCTTTACGGTGAGGGTGACTGAACACTGCAACAGGCTGCCCAGAGAGGTTGTGGAGTCTCCTTCTCTGGAGACATTCAAAACCCGCCTGGCCGCGTTCCTGTGTGATATGGTCTAGGCAATCCTGCCCCGGCAGGGGGATTGGACTAGATGATCTTTCGAGGTCCCTTCCAATCCCTAACATTCTGTGATTCTGTGATTCTGTGAATAGATACCATCACCTCAGGGTTATGAAATCGAAGGAAACATATTAATGCTATTTGTTTTTCAAATTTTTAATTTTTAATCTGTTTTCCAAAATCAGTTTGGAATTATTACTCTGTGTTTACTCATTAAAAACTTCCAGTAAAGCTTATTTTAAAAAAGGGTCTATGTTGTTTGATGCTGAGCATCTTTGTTATCCTCAAACAATTATGCAAGGAACTCAGCACTGCAAACAGCAGGGGTAGGTGGTACCTCTCCCTCTCTCACTATGGTTTTCAAACATCCTTCAACTTTGTCCCACAGAGAGATATTTTAAGAATGGAAAAGTTCAAGTGTTCTTTACATTCAGTATCGTAATATTCCACTTCAATGTCTGCAAGGGTAAAACAGATTGTTAATATCCCTGTGCAAGTTATGATTGTCTGTAAGATGTTGACATTTAGAGATCTAGATGCCGGAGGAAGTAGATTGTGATGATTTTTCCATTTCTCATGGATTATGGAACAGCTGTCAGATGGTAACAACTTACACTAACTATTAAGCTAGTCTGCATTTGAACTGGTGACCTAGGAGTGAAATATTCTCTCTCTCATGATCTTTCATTCTCTCATTAACAAGACCCCTGAGCCTTTTGCTTCCCATCGAATAGATCTACTTTTTTTTTAAAAAGTCAAACCCATATGTTTTCTTGATTACCCAGTAAGATAGCTCCGACTGGTGCATCTCTTTCAGACACCCATGACCAGGGACAGAACAATTGCTGGCTACCTAGAGACATAATTACAGCATGAAAAATGTAAAAGGCAATAGAGAGTATATACATACTACCAAATAGCTAAGATACGGATTGTAAATAATTTGAAGGCTAAAAGTCAAAATTAATACAAGAATGTAAAGCATAATGCTACATTTTTTTAAAGTGTTTATTTACACACACACACTTGCACCACATGCACCTACAGTGCTGATACTGAACAAGAAATAGAGTTAATCCTGACAGAAAAGCACTAAGTTCAAAGAAAAAAAATATATCAACATATCTGCCAAAATGCCACACTGAAATAACTCCTCCTACTACAAATATCACATTTTTTCTTACTTTCCAAGTCCTGTAACATTATTAATAAACTGATACCTCTTGAAGACTCATCAAACTCCTGCAGAATTTTGCGGAACATACCCTGAGGCAATGGATGTTGTAGAACTACAAAAATCACAGAAGGCTATACTAGAGAGCGGAAAAAAAACCCAACTATCATCAAAAGGCAGAAAACTCTCAAAGTGGCTATATATTTACACACTAGAGATGCAAAAAGCTAGAAACAACATAAAAGAGAAACAGGCAGCAAACACTTAATCCTCAATGTAATGAAGGGTGGATGACAGCCAAACATCTAGGAGCAAGAAACATAAACTATCATTAAGAAAGGATAGAAATGATATCAAGCATTTAGCAGCCCCAAATCACAACTATGTTTTCATGTCGTCCTTCTTAACATAAAGGACAAGCAGGGAAGTAGAAAGGCGAAAAGAGAAAGAAAATTCACAGCAGTTAACTATATTTAAAAGATTTGGCATAGCTCTTTCCATGGTTATGCAAGATTAAATAGGAGTTGGCAGTTAGCAGTAGAATAGTAGCACAACAGTAAGTTAGAAGTTCTAAAACATGCTTTTCTCAAATTTTTTTACAAAAAAAACCCTGAAATAAAGAACCAGTTAGTGCCCTCTGTTATTTTTATAATCAGATTTTTTTAAAGAAGATTAAAAAGAAGTTAACAACCAATATATAACAACTACATATATAAATATATACATACATGACTCAGCAAAGGGTCTGAGCTGAGAGACAGAAAACTGTTACGTTTTTCAGCCAACTAGGCAATTAAAATTAAATCTGGTTTCTCTTACAAGTGAAGGTACTACCTTGTAATACGTTTTATGTTTAATTTAAATGGGAATTCTAAATCCTTGGATGTTTCTGCAAGCTAGGGGTTAAATTGCTCTCTCCTCTGTTTGAACCGTAACCAAAAAGCATTTTATGAGTGCAATAATGCGCTTCAATAAATGGAGCTCACAATGAATACTCACTTTTCTCTGGGGAGATAAGAAAACTTGTATTCTCTTTTTGCCTCGCACCACATTGACCGTCTAAGGTATCCTTTGTAGTCATACAGCTTGTGGTATATTACTGGATATATTTCACTTATATAGATGCAGGAAGCAGTTAAGTATAGCCCCTCACCTAAGGTATATCTATTTTAATCGCTCGAACTTTTACCTTCCTTATTCGTGCAGAAACCAAGTTATATTATTTCTTAACTCCATCTGAGTTTCCATTTCAATTTTGGGAAAAAATGGTGAAGTAATCATAGAAAAGGACCATAAAGTTACATCTCATATATTTAAATGCTCATATTGATACTACAATAGCAATTCTATTACCATAAGAATAGGTATATGAATATAAATAAATGCTTCACTTCATTTGTGTCAGCATTTGCAGACAATAATATGACAGAGAGCAGGGCTCCAGGGATTCATTTGACATTATTGAACAACCTCTTAGCCTAGGATATGCCTTTAGCTGCCCTGCTACAGACAGATTACACAAAGGAAGATCTACTGTTGGCTTTTGAATGAAAGTTTCAGAGACTGATCTGTGGAACACAAAGAATTCACTAATGGGAATGCAAATAGTATCACCTTTATGAAACAAAACAAAAAAAACAAAGCAAGGAAATCCTAACAATTGAGCACCCAGATAAATACTTTCTTAAGAATGTTTCTCTGAAAGCGCCTTTGTGAACACGACTATTGCACGCTCCTCAAGCCCCTGGAGCAATGGCTGAGATTTCTGATATAAACTTTAGATTAAAATTTTATCACTCTACTTCAAAAGCAATGAAACACGAGAGAGGTTTTCAGCTTCAGAGGACGTAAAACTCAACAATAACAAAATGTACCCTAAAATATGAGAGTTTAGTATCGAGTACTACATTACTAGATACAACTCTCAGAACTCATTTCTGAAAACTTAATAGCAACCTGCATGTGGTAAGACGACCAAACATATTTTAAACAATTTTTTTTAATCGAAGTGCACCACATATTATAGAGACACTCACTTTAAAACTTCAAGTAATTTGGGGTATTTTGCTGCAATAGGATTTCCAGCATTCCAGTTGGGGAATAACCTACACTGGCACGAGGGATGATGCTTCAGAAAAGAGCTTATTATCACTTTAAACAGCAGAAGGAAAAGAAGGGGTGTGGGGCAAAAGAAAGCATCTTGCTGGGGCTCCTTTAAGGATAGACTCCTGCTGGTTCTGTGCATATTGGATAGCACCTCATACCCTGAGAAAAGGCAGGAAGGTCAGAGTCGTTTTTCATAGCAGAAGGCTACTAAAGTAAAGATTTAGAAGGGCATTAAACATTGTTTAAACAATAGCCTTTAGTTTGTTCAGCAAAATAACGGGCAGTCTTATTTCCACATGTAATCACTTGGAGACATTCAGCTCTGCAGTTCACAAGTTCTTTTTCTTTTCTTTTTTTTTTTTTTTCTTTTTAATGAAATGTGGCCAAATACCCGCTCTCTGTATTTTATGATTCATGAACATTTGAATGTAGAAAATTCACAAGTTTCCAATTCCTATAGTGTGACATAGCAGAAAGAAAAGAATTTTGATGTCTACAATATTGACAGCTTGGACCATAAATTTGTTAAAAGTGAACATAGGAGAAGCCATCCCAAAAAATCTATGGATCATATCGCGTGCCTGCGGCCTTCTAGCTAGAACTACAACACAAAGGTGCTGTGCAAACTTCCCCTGAGCAAATGAAGATAAGGTAGAATCACAGCTCTGAAGGGATTATTTTTTTTTTACTCTTTTTTTATTAGTAGTAACTTCATATAAAGAATTTATTTAAAGCCATAATGTATGTTTTAGATGTGCACCAACTGAGGAAGAATTTGGAAACTAATAAAAAGCAGACTTGAAAGTTATATGGCTGTGCAAAAGAGCGATACAGGATAGCCATTTGTGAATATATCAGGCCTGACCTTAAACAGGCGGAAATCTACAATGCTTCGTTTTACACCAGCTGAGAATCTGACCTATTGCATTTAAGGTGACATTTCCCATCAATCTTTTATTTATTTCACATCCATTGCCAGTTTTCTATATATTGTATGAACCAATGGGAACTACATCTATTAGCTGCTGTATTCAAGAGTCAGCATGATGACATTAAAAATAAAAAAGAAAAAGTTCTGCTCTTTTTTCCCTTTTTTCCTCCTTTCTGTGTGATTCACGATTCTCTTTCAGAATTCAGTAATTCTTCCTCCTGGCACCACCATTCAGGCTACCTTATCTTATTTCAGTAAATAAAACCATCTGAAAATTAAAGTGAAGAGTGCAGAAAGTTAGAGATTAAGGATAAATTGAAGATCATCTAAAGTGGTAAAAAAGAAATTTATTTCTATTGCAATGAAACTGCTTGTAACAGGTTGCTTCAGTAATCTTGTACCACGTGACAGAAGCCTGACCTGCCCTACACATCAAAGCTGAGGCAGGAAGATCCACTGCAAGGCCAGTTCTCAGCTCAGGTCCATCCTTTGCACAGGTGGTGGGAGAAAGGTGGGAGGCTTGGCCCCTTCCTGCAGCATTCCTACTCATGCAGTCAGGCTCGTACAGTTTGTACTCCCTTGGAAAAGCAAAAGACAAGCAGGAAATGAACTGTGTTTAGTTTTTATTTCCCAGGAACATTGCAGATACTGCCTTTTATTTGGGGTAAATAACGAGATGACTTTCTCACACATAGAGATATCTCATACGTGGAATATAGCTGTATGGAAAGAAGAGAGTAACAAGGAAAAGAACACAGAAAAATAAAATTAATGGGAACCCTTGATGAAAAATAGAATTGACATAGTAAGAGAAACAGCCATCCTCTGCAATGGGTACAACCAGTACCCATTTATTCTCCAAAAAGTTCAACCTAAAATGCTTGGGCAGCACATGGATTTGCAGCAGTATGATGCTACATACTGGAAAGTCTGAAGCTGAAGTCTTAGAAAGATGTTACAAATTAAAAACATTCTTACTAACTAAGAAAGCAGAGTAAAAGAACCAGTAGGTAATCCTTGCATCACATCACTGGATGCACCTACACGCAGTTAATTTGACAGTGAATCTACACTGCTGATGCATTCGAAGCTGCAGAATACTGTACTGTGAAAACATCGCAGAATATGGTGGGGGGAATTAGGACATTGTGGCAGCTGTGGAGGAAGCAGTTTGGATTTAGCATTTGGGAGGCAGTAACAAATAATACCAAGTAGCTGACTGATCGTTGAGAATGCATTCTCATGTACAGAGGATTCTTGGCAAGTAAGCAAAGCTGATCAGAGTAGAAAACCAATTTAATTTTGCTATAGCTCTTGGACTTCCAACATCTGTTGGAAATAAATCATCTCTGCTTTTTGATGAAGCTTATCCTCTTGCCTTCAATAGCACTCAAAAAATGATCTTGGGATATAGGAAAACGAAGTACAAGTTCTTGCATCTTCCATATCCCAGTCCCATTCTGTGAGCTCCAGCCCCAATTTTTCAGACTCCTGAGATATTATAAATCTGTCATTCAAATTCAATCTATACATATCTTCAATAAACACTTTAATTTCAATAAAATATCATGCTTATTGCACAAGTATTTTTGTTGAAGCAGATTCCTCTTCCTAAATAAGCATTAACTCATTTAAGTTCACAGCTGTATTTACCACTCTTGAAAATGCTGTTTTCTCTCTACAAAAAACAAACATCAACAAAAAAAACCACAAGAAAAACAGCCCCAATATGTATCAGTGTCTGCATCTTGGAAAAATAGTTCCACAGACATGAAATTTTCAGATAAGGCTACAGAGCTTGAAACTCCATCTTCTGCACGTTTGAGCACAAGTAAGAGTGGCTTTTAACTAACCTTAATGTAAGTGTCTATAACCAATAAAGAAATACAGGTACCTTCAGGTACATGACTCACCTTAAATACCTATTTTAGGAGGAAGTCACCCTCTGGACATGCTTACTGCTCCCCACTATTGGGTCAAGCTGTTAGAGCTTACAGTGCAAGTCTAACCTGAAGATGGCTAACTTTGGATGGCAGAATCCTTCCCCCTGTGGACACTGGGTTCACATTTTAGTGTGATTACAAACTGGAAGCAAGTAAAACCGTTCTTCTCAACATTTCTAGAAGCCAGATCTGATATGCAGCCTGCAAAGGGGGTCCATCAGAAAACTGTTAAACCAGATTGTTTTCTCCTCCTTTCTCTGTATATCGAAGGCTTTGCTCATTCCCAGTCTTTTTCTCATTGTCACTCATCTGCGACTTCATTCTCCATCTGTACTGCCGTATGCTGAGTGATAAGGTCACATCAAAATCCCATCCATAATTTAAAAAACTCTCATGTAGCAGCTTAGGCAAAACAGCTCAGATTTAATAGCAGTATATAAAAAAAAGTCTCCTACCCCTCCCAATAAAAACATAACCACTCTACAGGTATATGTGTATGAAACAAGTGTTACACACAAATTCTGCTTGTTTCCAAGCTCTTGATTCTCAAACATCAAGCATTTGGATTGGTTTAGGGTGTTTTTGTCAAATCTGATGAATAATCTTTTCTCTTTATTACATATTCGCATACAAAGAAATAATAGGCCATAAGGTATTCTTTATAGTAGCCAAATCCAGATGACAAAGGCAAGTGCAAAATGGCTAAAGTAAACTATTCCACAACAAAAGGGTTCTCTGTCTCATGTTGCTGCCTTACTTACCCCAGCATCCTAAATTACCCAACAAAGTGGTGGCAAAATTTATGTTGATACTAAGAACTCCAATGCCCTTAAAATTGCTGAGTCAACATCCTTTGCTCAGGATGCTACTTCTCATAGGTGATGAAGCAAAGAACACCTTAATCTGCACGTGTCAAAATAAGTAAAATTAATGTCAGCCCTTGAAAAACAAAACTACTGGTGCAGAAGGTCACTAAACACTTCAGGCCAAATGCTGAACTAAGGACCTGATCCTGCAAACTTTTCCTTGACAATGCAAAGTCAATGGAGAATAATACTAATGAAAAAAATATATTTTTCATAATAAGTGAAAAATAGCAAGGGTAAGCCCTTGTTCAGGGCCTTTTGGATGAACAGGGAGTATTATCCTGCAAATTTACTGTTGCTCTGGAATTTTGCAATTGGATTACGTATTAAGAACTGTTAGTTATTCCTCTAATAATCTAGGAAGAATTGTGTGTGTATATAGACAGTGGAAGACCAGTTCAGCAAGGCATTTAACCTTGTGCTCTACAACCATTTCTACTCAGCAAACATCTTTGCCTCAGATTAAAACTTTCAATCCTCTAGGTAATAAACAGCAATGAAGAAAGCCACCAGATACTGAAATGATGAGCTCAGGGGAACAGTTTCAATGCCTATACAAACTAACAGTAATACTTTAAATTGTATTGGCCCACACAGTCAATCAACAGCTATATAATTGCAAAATAAGAAGGGAGAAATGGCTAGAGTATAATATATATTAAAGAAACCATAAACCAGCTAGAATGTGCCAAACCAGTGGTTTCTCTAGCTTAGTACCTCTCTGAGCACATCAGTCAATGATGACAATGAGGGACAAGAACAGTGCAGGTACACAGAGCTGCTTCTCCAGTGTGACTGCTCAGCTCCCTGCAGCTCCTGGCTGAGGAGTTTCTTAAGTCTGAGGTCAAACCTGCATCTTTACTCTATTTTCAGCATAGATTTTTCTTTTCCTGAATGTATTTAATCCATGTTTTAATCCACTTTCAGCATTCTGCTATCCTTTGTTAATGCAATTCTTTTGCATTTCATAACTGGAGTACATAAACAGAAATGTCAGATTTCATTAATCAAACCCATATTTGGTCATTTTGGTGCTCCTTATACACAGCAAAACCTTTAGCTACTGGTTCATGATGCCTGAAGACTGGTATGGATGGTGCAGTGAGGAGCTGTACACTAACACGGGCAGGTTGGTGTGCTGCTTGAGGAGACCAGAGGCATTACGATGCCATTCCCAGCATTTTGTAAAGCTTTGTATGAGAAGCATGAAATGTCTACACTTCAGATCTTTTCAAATGCTTTGTTCATCTGCTTTTAACACAAATCCAAAGTCTATTCCCTTAGCAGGTGGATCTAAAGGACTGTATGGTCAGTTTTTGTTAATCACCCTCCTGCTGCTTTCAATGTAAAGGGGAGGCTGAAGCACTTTACATTGGTGCCACCTCAGATGTATAAATGGAGATAGCAAAGCAGGTGTCCCTGTGCCACTCTGTCTCCACAGCTGCAGACTAGGAAGCAAGAAAGCATTGATATCGATTACATTATTTTTGGTTTTCCTATGGGAAACAACTTCTTTCAAGAAGTACTTGGTTTGCATTTGTTATCACAAGCTATAGCCCTCCCCATAGATGAAACATTCTAGAGAGTAAAAAAAAAAAAAGTAATTTTGCCTTCAGTCTCTGTTTCCTCTCAGTATCCCTTGTGAGTTGTGGTTTAGATGCAATAAGAGAGACAACTTTAAATGACCATAAAATTGGAGAAGAGAGGAAAAAAACCAAACTTCTCTGTATTAAACAACGTAAGTTTAGAATAAAGAAATGAAAAAAAAAGTACAGAACAGGAAAGAAATTAAAACCACAAATGCAAATTTAAAATTAAGAAGCCACTTTCAAGTCTTCACCTGCAGAGTCCAATGATCAGCAAAAAGCTGGCTATCGGCTGCTGTATAGTGGATGTATTTCCTGGTATTTCTATGGCAGGGTTTCCACTGTCTTGTTTTTTATATGATTTCAAACATCAGGGCTGGCTAATACAAAACAAAAACTTGAGGAGAAAAAAAAAAAATCACATGGATAGCACAAGCCAACAGGTTGTGGAGTTTTGTAATCATAAAATACCACATAACATTGTTCATGAAAAGTTTGCGTTCATATAATGAGGGCTAACCCGAATTTGGAAAGCAAAAACCTAAAAGCTATTCTCGGTGTTAATATTTAAGTTGAGTAACTTGCATTTAAGTCTTAAATTACTATGAAGCCTGCTATTACACTTAAGTTCTGGTTTAGAAATTTTCAGAAATAGTAAGCACAGATTTCTGAATGAGCCTTATTTAACTTCACGAACAGTGAGTAACGAACAAGCCTGATGATTGTGTCCTAAAACTTGATTCACAGAAGTTAGTTTCTTTAATTAGAACACCTATACATCCTGTGATTTCAGGGTAATCAGTTAGAACTTCAATTTGCGATTTTCACTTAATTTTACCTTTTGTTTGTTTGAGAAGCACCATATTTGCATGGGACACAGGGCAGATTTCAAAGGCAGTGGAAGAGAGTAGGATTCCTCTCCTCTCGCAGGGATTTTCAGAAGCAGCTGCTCCAAATTTGCTCCAAAATCCCTTTGTATGCAGATTATCACTCTTTCATTTGCATAAGGAAATCCTTCCCTCAAATCTCACAGTTGTCATGCACAGTAGTGACTCTGGGCTCTACCTCTGATTACATTATAAATTAATATTTGTCCTCGGCTTCCAATCAATAGGAAAGAGTATTTTGTCAAAAGGCACACCACTGGCAACACTTGAGCATATTCATGAGGGCTTAGCGGTGATTACAGTGCTCAGGCACACGCAGCAGCAGAGCTGCTCTCACCCGGGCTTTGTGCGCCCTGCACCTTTCATCCTTCCTGGAGATTTTCCACAGGCTCTAACAGCTCCCAGTAGGCTTCCCCCCAGCAGACCTCCGCACAGCTGGGAAGCTGACGTTGCTATGGAGCACCACCACCATTACTGAATAGAGGTGCAAAACAGTGCATTACAGCTGACACGCAGCTATGGAAGGCATTAAGTGTCTTTACCGAGCTGTCACTTACAGCCCTGTGGGAGATCAGAGGCAAGTCATGGGTCTGGGAAAATAATATAGTGCATTAGCAATAACTGTGACAGAAAGCTGAAGGGGTTACACAGAATTAGTTATATCGCATATGGTTGTACTTGGCAAAGGATGACTGAACTAATATGGGCTGTATTAAAGCACAGGACTCCACTCTGGCCTTTCAGAAACTTCAAGGTATTGCTAGAGTGACAATCTGACAAGGAGCTATTACCTCTATTAAATAAATATAAACATATATTAGACATTATGGGTATATATAGAATAGACATACATGCATATATGTCTATTAACTCTGTTTTTCTATGTGGGAGTTGAGCCAAACTCTCTTTTCAGACTCACACATGCCAGTCTTATCCATAGCCCTACAAGTTATGAATGCATAGCCCAATAGCACAGCTTATGCCTTAATAAGCATATATAGGTAGGCTAAGTAGTGCTCTTCATTATTTTATATTTCTGACACTCACTTCTAAAACTTTGAAAGATTTCCATACAGTCAGATAAAATAAATTAGGCATTGATAATCCATCAGGTGTCCCTGATGCTGTCAACATCTTCAGTTCTTGGAGTCACTCATAAAATACGCTTATTCGTACATATTTTTAACGGCAGATTTACATGAGTCAGGAAACGCCAACTTTGTTCTTTCTCCTCCAGGTTTTTCAGAGGAACACTATATCAACAGGCAGGTGGCCATACAATATCCATCAGTTGTTGCTTGGTATCAAAGCAAAGTCTGCTCTTGTATTAAAATATAGTTTACAGACTTTGTGTAACTCCTTCCAGTGAAGCTCTCATATTCCTTTTACAAAAGTTTGCAAGTCTCTCGCTAAATAAAATGCTTCACTGAGATGTAAGTTAATATGCATCATACACATACACACATGAAATCCTGATCTTCATATGACATCCTGTGAATTTACTGACTATAAATACCTTAGGGTCAGAGAATAAGCAATTTTTGAGTGACAATTACAGCTGTAGTACAGGTTACCTTTACTTAACATATTAGATCCAGAGTTGTATCAGGTATGAATTCAACTGACCAGTGATAACCTGTTACAGTGGAAAACATGCACCATCGGGTACACTGCTTCTGATCAAACCAAGATACTGCCCATCTCCTGTCATTTCTGAAAGTAACACTGTCCACATCAATTCACTAATGATTACTGCTATATACAGTACAGTATTAGCTTATCCATTAAGGATTTTATTGTATTCTGGTAATATTCAGATGTTTCTGCTGGATCAGGCAGTGGAAGCAAGAGTTTTTATCTCCCAAAGATCTCAAGAACTTTTTTTGTTTTAAAAATACTTCTTGTTTACTTTCATTATGGCTGGAGTGCGTTCTTTGAAAATGCAAAGCAATTCTTTGCTACAGCTTTTGACAAGAATCAAGGAGTTGAGGGGCTTATTTTAAACCTCAGTTAAGTGGGGAGATCTGCTTTTACAAGAAATTGCTTCCATTCTATGGGTCAGCTGGATAAAGCTTTGCAGATCTATGGAAACATAGCCCAATTCCGTGTTTCTCAGCTATCAAATCACACAACATGGAGTTAAATTTTATCTCCACTATGAAAACAGCAAGTTAAATCAGCCTGATTTAAAGCTATGATGAGCTTAATTTGATCTTCAGCTAAGTTACTGTAAGGACAAGCATATGCAGAGTTTTAAAGGAAAAAGTAGCGCTAAGTAAACAAACTCACACGTATAAGCTATGCTTAATCAGTAAAGCCTGGTCCAAACAAAGACAGTGGAAGAATTCTTAGTTTAAAAGGAATTCCCAAGTTTAAATAAAAATACAGTAGAGAAGAAATCATAAGATATTACATATTTAACGGAGGATGAAGAAAGCAAGCTCATCCCTTCTCCAAGAAAATGCACAGTTCCTTTCAGTGTCCTTACTTGAGAGGTATAGGTGTTATTTCACACCTATAGCTTCCGGCACATGAAAAGACACTTTGAAGCATCCTGGCCAAGCTTTCCTCTGCTGTTTATATTTTGCCCATTGTTTGACTCAATCCTCCAGTATAAAAAGACCTGTTAATGAAACTGTATACATGTAATTCATGGAGTGCTGTGTACCAAACGATGTAGAAAGCCACCTTGTCAACTGTTACCTAAATCAGTTAACTTTGGCTGTTTCAATATGTAACAGAACAGCACTTCTGTGATACAAATGCTTGATACCACACATATCACATTTGCTTACAAAAAAGGAGAGTTTAGATTAATACTAGCAGTGAAGGTGCTGTCAGTTTGACACCATGATATTAATTCAGTTTTCTCCAGGGGAGTAAGACAGTGTAGTGAACAGGAACACTATTTCCATGAAAAATAATTTTTGATAATTCAGTAATTTCAGTACATGCTTTGAAGCTGTTATGTATTTGACTATGAATATTTTATATCCATTTTTAAAGGAATTTTTTATTTCTTATCGGTTTGGCATGAAACAAAAAGAACACCTTTCGAGATTTTTTTTAAACTGAGACTTTCCAAAATGTTCAGAGGAAGGAAGCAAAAGTTACACGGTTGTGAAATTTTCTCCTAACGTAATGTCTTTCTGTTAACAAAATAGTTTAAGTCCACTGCTCCTAGCCAAACGCAGATTTTTGTTAAATTTCGGGTTTTAATTGCAGCACACCTTTATTTTAGGATTTTCCCAAATAACTCAAACACTGGTGAAAAAATGACAGATGCCCATTAGCATAACTGACTGCTCGAAAAATAACATTAATGCCTTATTACTTATAACATATTCATCCAAATGTTTCATTAACTTTGTAATGTAATATTAATGAGAAAGATAACTAAAATTTTCTGGACCCAGCAACTGCAAACTGCCAGCTAATCATTAAATCCCAGCTCCCCTTTCACTTTGTTTCATCTGCACAGGTTCCTCACAAATTCCCATTCACAGATCACAAAAGAACAATTTGGGTTACTTCAAGAATTAATTAGACATTTGTATGAAAGCCACTAGAACAACTGCTCCTCCTGCGAGTTCATAAAGCTGTTTAATTTGCTCTTGAATTTTCATTCAGAGAAGCTGGCAACAGCACAATAAAACACAGCATGCAGAGATAGCAAGCCAAATTTCTTACTTAATTGTTCACTTTCATTTACTATGCTCATTTAAAAGATGCAAGCACTAACACCTTTTAACCTCACCAGTGACACAGCTGGGGCACTCTTCACACATAATACCGAGTGACTTAGAATAATACACCCCTTGTCAATCTGTAAAGAGCATTCAGGTTGAGATTTAAAGTCTGTGCTTGCATTAGCAAGAGGATGAAAACCCCTCTCTTGCACAGTTTAGCTTTTATTATGTTTATATCTTAGCAGCTAATTGCTTGAAGAAAGGAAAAGAAACGCTGGACAGGAAGTATTGAAATGTGTATTAAATGCTGCAGAACAATAAGACAGCATATTTACTGATTTCTTTTCTTTTTCTTAACATCTTAGCTTCTTCACTGAGAAGTTAAATAGACATTTGAATGATGCTTTTTCACCAAAGCTGCCTTTATAAAGCTTCCATTGAACAGGAGTAATAGACTCCTGTACGGGATGCTGGACACATCAGATTTCTGTATTCAGCAGAGGCATTCTGCAAGAAACTTGGCTTAGCCATGGAAATAATGTCACTAAAAAGTCAGAGCGTGCCCTGTGGAGAGCTAATCGAGGGTGGAGATGAAGATAATCCTCTTTCTGAACAGCAGCCCTGGCTAACCAGAGCTAAACATCTGTTTCATACTACTGCAATATTTTCTCCTACTCTCCAACCATGGAGCTGGAACGCATCCTTTTCACCTTAAACGTGAAAGCTCTTGTAAGATGCTCAAATTCACTATCTGCAAAGGAAAATGTAGCCACTCAGACTCGTATGCAAAGCGAATACTGGCTCTCTAGCATACCAGCACTGCTGTCCATCTGTCAGCATGGCACTTAGCCCACACACAAGGTGGAACGCCAGTTTCAATAGGGCATAGGTGCCAATTAAATACAAATTTAGAGTGATAGCCTGCAGAAGGCAGAAAATAGCATATATTCTGCAAAAAGGCACTTCTGATGGTAAATACTGCCAAATGTTTTATTGTAAGGGATCACTTACGTTTATGATAGCAGGCATTATGAGTCCGATCTAAATCCCATGAAAGTCAAAGTAGCATTCCAAGCACTGCAGAAAGTATACATATGTAATATGTGTCAAAGCCTCCTCTTACTAACTTGAATAACAAGACTATTTAATTCATCAGGAGAAGAACCAAGGCCTTAGAGAACATGCCTTTTTCCAATCAATCTACATGACAGTGAAAACTCTCTGTGCACAGAAAGTACTAATTACGTGTGATTGACAAGGTAAAAAGAAAAACTGCAGTGCGTACCCTTAAAAAAAAAACCAACACAAAACACACAAAAAAACTAGCTTGGCTAGTCATAACTCTGTTTTCCTCCTCCTCCATGGCAAACAGGTTGCAATTAAATAACATTCATTCCAGCTACCTCCCAAATTATTTCTGAAATAAATGTATTACTGAGATAAACAAAATCTAAAAATTGGCATTTATTCTTCAGAAAACGGCGCTCCAGCAATAAAAACAAAAAAATTGTTAAGGCATTATTGCTTATTGATGAAAAGGACTCTCAAATTTCCTTCTCATTTCCCTCCTCCTTCATTCCACTACCTACCTTCCAACCTCTGCTGCTCCAGTCTTTCAGGATACTTTCCCTCCTACAGAACATATTTCCCAAGATAAAGCAAGATGGAAAAATGCACAACATAAACCCCGACGACTTCTGTGAACTG
This sequence comes from Nyctibius grandis, assembly GCF_013368605.1. Taxonomy (NCBI): domain Eukaryota; kingdom Metazoa; phylum Chordata; class Aves; order Nyctibiiformes; family Nyctibiidae; genus Nyctibius; species Nyctibius grandis. Next base: position 9,718,626 of record NC_090659.1, on the reverse strand, counting down.
CACGAGGTGAGAAGGGAAGATGGAAAGCAGCAGAGGACCAGCTGATATCAAACAGGTCAGCCCTCACAGGTGTGAAATCCAAATTAAATACTATTGGAAACTGCTGAGCGCAGGAAGAACAGAGATGGCAATGGGGCAGACAGGGCAAAACCAGAGCAGTTACGGTCTGTCGTGCTCTACTGTGCCTGCCTTCGGATGAGCTTTCGGAGCTCTGCAGAGCCAGAGTTGGAAGAGAAGCGTATATGGAGCATGTCACACCGTTTCTCCTTCCCAGGAATGTGGACAACATCACACCAGGCTTTCAGAGACACAACGACCTCTCCAACAACTAGCTCTTTCTCACTCTTACTTTTTCTTTTGCCCCACTTGCAACCTCATACCTAACACCCTGCGCACTTGATCCACGTCTGTCGTCATCAGATGTTTACAAATGCTGCCAACGGTACAGATAAGCTATTCTGAAAGTTTGCAAGAGATATTATTGTGCTTTATGTAGCACATAAATGGATCCTGCCACTTTAAAATGGAAACATGTTACACAGGCACGCTGTTACAGTATGGGAGTTGAACATCATGGTATTAATATATTTCTTATCGCTTGTTTCTGTGAGGTATATCACACAAGCAACCTTCCCCTTCACATGCTTTACTTAAAGCTGTGTCTGAACAGGGGAATAGTACCTCATTTCCAATGCCTTTGTTCTTCTGTCAAAATTACAGCATTTCAAAGTGTCAAATTCAGCTATCAGGCAGATTCCTGCCACTACAACAGAATATTTCTTTTCCTTTTTTTTAAAAAAAATAAGGAAGTGGGAGTAGAGTTATTATTATTCAGAGACAGAAAAAAAAGTAAAAAAACCCCGATCAAAATAAAATTAATTTATATGATGTCTTCACATCATATAGCACATTTGATAAAATGCTCAACATTAATTTTCATTAATTCATGCTGGAGATGTAGCTAGTGTCTGTGGTACAAGGAACTGAACTTTACAAGGGAGTGTAAGCAGCTGCCCTCTATTAGAAAAAGACACAAGAAGGATTTTCCAGAATCTGTAGTATCTGTAGGTGCTTTTGGATTGGGGTGTTTTTTCTAGTTAAATCTTCTCTTAGAGAAGCATTGAAGCATGAATTTCATATTTGGAAAAAAAATAAAAGGACAATTTAATAACTCTGCATTTGTTCTCCTATTTTCTTTCTGTCATATAACAACCTTATCAACCTTCTTCCTGCTCTGAAAAATGCTAACTGCTGCACACTTTCTATATTCTGTATAATACAATCTCATTTGCTGAAAATAGTTTGGGGGAGAGGAGGTTCTGAAAAGTTTAGCAGTGGGGGCACTGCGATCTGACTGCCAGTTCCTGTAAAAGACCTTGGTAAAGGGACTTCAGTTGAATCAGTCACTGAAAAGCACAGAACAAGGTATCTCTAATAAAAATACAGAACCTAAGGTAGGATTCCAAGTAATTCTGAGCACGGAACAAAATTAATCTTGCTCTAGACCATACACAAGAGCTTCACAAAAGAGAAACAAGAAGAGAAGCTGTCAAACACTGGAGTACGAACCATGATGCGTACCAGAAACAGCAACCAGTTAGTAACAAAGAACTATAAAGATACAATGCAGTCCTTCATTGTGGCCTAAAGAGTGGATGCCTTCAAATTTGGCAGTGGAGTGTAAAACCAATGGCCCATTATTGAAATTATCTTGCAAGTGGGGCTATCCTTGTATTCCTTGTAATATACAACAGAATGCCTTAATAGATTAAACTGCTATGACCTGAGACGGGAGAAAAACTGTGTTCTGACTTAATAGGATCCTAAATCATTAAAGCTAGTTAAACTACAATGACAGAAAATTTTAGTTGAATCCACAGTGTGAATTTACAGTGCAGAATACAGAATATTATTTGAGGATAAGTTTCTGCCTTCACCTTGCCAAAATGCAAGTAACAAGTTTGAAGAATATGCATAAATTTTAACATTCCCATGTTTATAATCCTTTTTTACCCCCCACCAAAATCAAGACCTGAAACTGTGGGAAAGTCTCCTTTCTTATATCAAGAACCATTTGCATTGTGTACACTGTCTTAAGGAGAGCTCCAGCAAAAAGGCCCCTTTCCTACCGTGTGACAGGGTGTGAGCGCAAATTTCCTGGTAAAGGCTCACAGAGCCTTCCCTAGAGTTTAAACAACATCTGCCACGCTCTTCTGTAAGTAGATGAGTTAAGAGTGGAATAGTAAATGGTACCAAATCAGAGTGCCCTAATTTGGCTGCCTTGAAAACAGACAAAGGGTGATCTCTCAAAGAACATCTAAAGCATGGAAACAGTATATAGTAGAAGTAATAACAATAATAATAGTAATAAGTATGTTTTCCTTTATGTCTTAAGGCAATACAGCCTTTTTCTCACAGGTAACTAAGCTAGGATCCTAAAAAAAGAGCTAATCACAGAATCAACTAATCAGGTTGGAAGAGACCTCAGGGATCATCGAGTCCAACCGTTGCCCTGACACCACCATGTCAACTAGACCATGGCACTAAGTGCCATGTCCAGGCTTTTCTTAAACACATCCAGAGATGGTGACTCCACCACCTCCCTGGGCAGCCCCTTCCAATGTCTAATGACCCTTTCTGAGAAGAAATTCTTCCTAATGTCCAACCTGAGCCTCCCCTGGCGAAGCTTGAGGCTGTGTCCTCTTGTCCTTGAATGCCGGCTGCAACGCAAGCTCTTAAAGCCAAGTCCTGCACAAACAAAAATACAGTTTTTGACCACTTAATCCTCCATCTTCTAAAATACCGCGTTTGCTCAGAGAAACCTAAAAGAAGTACACTCTTTCCTAAATCTTGGCCTTATCACTACTTCTTGTGGCCCTGCTACACAGCACTGCAGTATGAAGACAGGACTTTTATTTATATAAAGTCTCCCTCGTACTGAACTACCACCTAAAGAGTCTTTTTCTGCCCATTTAACAATCCCTTAGAGAAAAGTGCCTCAGCAGAGACCCTTCCTGACTAAGATGGGGCTGGTGCAATGGATTCATGGTTCTTTTGCTCCCCTGCCCTGCTCTGGGCAGAAGGAGCCATCCCGGCAGTGCACCAAGCTGGGGCTATTATTTCCCACATCCTGCCTGCTCTTTAACTCTTGACTGTAGACACTCTTCTTCACAGCTCCAAAAACCAAGTAACCCTGGGCATGCCTGTGGTCATTGCCCTCATCCTATGTTCTTGTTGACCTAAGCCAAAGAAAAGAGTTAACTGAGGATCAAGCACTTCACCTTTTGAAGGAAAACAGATGTCCTTCAAGCTGTAACTCCAGAAACTCATTCTTGGTATCAGAGATCAGGAAGGAGTAATCAGCCATTTCCTACTTTGTGAGTCGTTGCATCATTTTAGAAGCACACAGTGAGTACGAGCGACTGTCAGAAAGAAGGTGCTAGCGTGACTGAACCAGATCCAAACCGTGCCAGAGAAATTGCTATTGTTCCTTAAGCTATAAAGAGGAAAACATTCAGTCAGGTTATCCGTGGTACTGAAAAGAAAAAAGGAAAAAAAAAAAAATATATGTTTTGCAATTAGAAGGAAAGAACTTTTACCAACAGGCCACATAATGGATCATTAACCAAAACATCCATATTCAGAAACCCAGCAGATTTAGTGAGGCACTGTACAGATCATTAGCACTAGAGATAATAGCCATTGATTAAAAACTGACACATTGATCATTTGTTCTGGCTTTTGATTTGCCTAACGCTTCCACCCAATTTCTTACAGTCTCCTACAGCATTTTATCCCGCAGATCATGAAAACTGTAGTTTCAGCTTCATGAACACACATCCTTAGTCCATCTATTTATGGTATTTATGCAGCATGTCCTTTGATAGGTTCCTGCCCATATAATTTAGTCATAAAATCTTGCCAGGCCCATGACATGATTTGCTTCAAATTATTAAACCACTTTGTTCATTATTTATTATTGCAATATTGTTTGCCCTGTAACAGCTAAGGTTATGTTAGCATTTCCATTACAAACACAGATACATCAAGGGATTTAAAACTTGACTGTAAAAATCTTGCTTCAGGCTGGGACTCTGCAGACAAGGTTTCAGCTGACAACAGATTTTTTTTTTTTTAAACACTGTACTAAGAATAAAACCAAAATCCATCTCCTACGGATTTGGCTACAGCAATATGGAAGAAAATAATTACCGTTTGCTATCAAACCACTTTCACATACACATTTTCCTAAATTAAGATTTTTATAGCATGCCTTGGGTCATTTTGTTGTATTTCAAAATTACAAGGCAATTCAAGTCCATAAAGCTGGCCACTATATCTTCATAACAGTTTCATATTTTATGTATGGAACACAGAATTTGTACAAAAGCATCATCCCCTGCACATGTAAATGTACCAAATTGCTATTTAAGGACACGTAATGGGCGTTTCTTGACCTCAATACCCATACAGAGGGTTTGAATATAACTTTACAACCAAATTAAAAACCCAAATTAATATTAACATTTTTCTATACTGAATAATGTGTTGCTTCTCCATAAAGGGCTGATCCTATTGCCTAGCCCACCTCATCAATGTTTATTGGACTAGTGTATGTTTTTTAAAAGTGTGACTATTATTTCTCTGGGAGCGTGTGGAGATAGAAACCCTTGATACAGTTATGAAATGGTATTTCTTACCAGCATTAGGATTTAAAATACTACTTTTGCAAATAAAGACTTCAATTTTGACAGTGCATTTGCTAATAATTCAGATGCACAGAGCATCCTATTCTGACGGATTAGAGAAATAGACTATTCACCTTCAAAGAAGGTGGAAGTAATCTTTGCTTGAGGCACAGCAAACTCCAATACAGTTCACTTTCTCTATTAATACATAAGAAAATATATGATAAGGAGAAGTATTAAGGCTACATGGATTCCTGTACTAGGTTGTCTCAGAAGTCTTAAGCAGAATTGCTCCATTTGTTTGTTTATACAGGTCTATCCATAGGTAGCTCATGGGTTACCCTAATTTAATATTTTGGTATGTTAAATATATTTTCAGTTGTAATGATTTAATGGACTTATCTCTGAGATGTGAAGTTGGAAATTTAATTAATCATTTGTTTTAGATTTCCAAGTACTGCTATTTTATAATCAAAAGGATTCTGTATTGCATCTGTTTGCAGTTTGTGGGGTGTGAATTTGAGACTGAAATGGAGAAGGAAGAACAGATTCGGGCTCACATTCGGTCATGATTCAATGTTGAATTTCATTTCTATGGCAGCTATATGATATAACCAGAAGACCACTATTTTTACTTGTGGAAAAATTATAGCAAAATTATAAGTAAAATTTTTGAACTCCATCTTTGAAGAAATTTATCCTTGCTAGGTATATTGTTCCAGAGACTTCTAGAACAATACAACATGAAGACTCTACAGACCTAAGAAAAGAGTCATTCAAGTCACATCTCAGAATTCTTGTTTCTCTCAAGGTTAAACCTGTATATCCTAGTATGATTTAACGTATTACATACTTTATCGTATAGAGTCAATTATGCTTGCATGTAGATTTATCTACACTTTGAACTGACTGTTTTTACAGTTAGGTATACACATTTTACGGTCACTGCAGATACATTTGTGAACTCGTCCTTCCTCTGTTCTCCATGGAACCTTTATCTAAATTGGTATTTTCAATTAGAATGCTGTCTTTTGTCTCTGATTCACTTCCTTCCAAATGTTTTCTGCACTCCCTCCACTCTCACCTTCTTTTAGTCTTCACAGTCACACACAAAAAAAAAGTAGTGGATAAGAAGCTGAGAAATGATCCAGTATAACCCTCTGATCAAAGGCTGCATCAACTATACCTCATGGCATTCCTGAAAGATGTGTTCCCAAGCTATTTTTGAGGCTATCGTACCATGGATATCCCACAGTTTCCCCAGCTAATCTGTTTCACTGCTTTGCCATCTCTATCATTGGAAAGACTTGCCAGACATACAGAGAGGTCTTTCATGTTGTCATGGAGAAGGGTTTATTGGCATCTGTCTGCATATGAAAAGACTGATGGCATGACTCCGAGTTTTCTCACCTCAGGAGTTAACAGTCTACTTACCTCCTTCTTTACTTCAAAATCCTGTTTCTAAGATCATCTTATTGCTTTCCTCTGCATAATTCCTCTTCCTTGGAAACGTATTTTCATATGTATTTGGCCCAGCAGATTCTCAGGCAATACACTATTCTCAATAGTTTAATTTGATCCCAATGTGCTGAAAAGCCTTACCCTCCTCCCACAAAGCTCTCTCCCCTTTCCTTTCTAAGACAACCCAATACCAGCCAAATCCCAAAGATCACCACTTCCTGGCTGCCACTTACATGACTACAGTAAGGTTCCTACTAATCTTCTCCTTGTCAAGCAGGCCATAAACATGAAAGGGCATATATTTAGCTTTTTCAAGATGGAAAAAAAAAAAAAAAAAAAAAATAAATCTGAGTTTCTTTCCCAGGAAGTACAGTTCTGTCCAAAAAGCATTTTACAAATATCTAACACAGCTAAAAGTGAATGCTTTACCAAACTATGCAGTTCAATGAAACCTATTAGCTTGCCTCATGGTCCAGCAGAGTTGATGTGACATCAATCTATGAATAGGGGCCAGTGATCCAGGCAAGGCTGGATAATAACATGCTAAAAGCATGGTTATTAGTGAGGGCACTAAGCGTGTATCGTCAAACATCAAATTGATTTGCAGGTCACCTTTGAGTAACCAATATACTCTATTGCTGTCCTCCTGCCTTTCCAAGTGAACTTCCTCTTCCAAACACTTCCATTGAATAGGGAGAGGCAGTAGATATCAGAAAGACATCCTCAGTTCATATTAATCACGTAGCTCCATGAAAGACAGTGAATGGTATCTGTTTACTTCAGATGAGAAACGTGTTCTTTCTCTCCAGAAAAGACCTACCGTTTTCCAGACCTTCCAATTTTACTTTTTATTGTCTTTTTCCCCCCACAATGGCTTTTAATGGGCTTAAGTATTCTACTACTCAAAAACTGTTAGAGTAGTTAGCACAAATCACAGATATGGTTAAAAAAAGAATCCAGCCCAGTTAAGTAAACCACAGTAACTTCAATAATGAAAGTTTCTTTCATCTTCTCCCCTGGTCTCTGCCCCTGCCCTGCCGTATGTCAAAGTCAGCACAACACTGCCTGCGCTCAGCTGCTCCATACGGACGGGGCTCTTCCCTCGGAAGACAGGAAGGGTAAGCTGGTGCTCAGGGCACTTGCTTGCAGCTCTAGAAACTACGGCACCCGTGACTTTCCTGTTTTACACAAATCTATTCAGTTCCTTCGGAGAAATCAGTTCATGGATGTACACCAGGGGGGGAAAAAAATCAAAGACCTATTGTGACTTTCAAAGTGCATCATTAAAGCCAGAACCGCTAATCAGGTGCTCTAAAAACTCTCACTAAGTATCTTCAAGTAACCAAACATTTGACATTTGAAAATGCATCAATAACTATTTCTTTCAACCACACTTCCTGCCGCACATCAGAGGTGACAGATACATTACAGTAGCTATTGATCTGGGGAATTTAGCTTCCATTCTTTCTCTGGGCTTATCCCCTTTGACTGATTTAGAGAAAGACATTTCCACTATGTTTCTTGTCAACAGGTTACTATGTTATTGATTGAAAGCCACGACAACCTGGGCACCCCAGTAAATTTTCACTGAGAAGCTTTAAATCCCTTTGTGAATGTATTTCAAACTGGAAATCAAAAATTAGTGTCTGAAATCATTTGGCAGATTTAAAATTAAGATTCTGAAAAGTTTGTTGCCAGCAACAGAAATCCAGTTCCTACTAAGTTCTTCTTATATTTTTTTGTTTGTTTGTTTGATGTTGTTTTTTTAACGTGTTGTCCATGCCTGCTAGCTAAGCTACGAAGGAACTGCCTGGAGACTTTGGGAGTAAAACTGAAACTTGTTTTGTGAAGCAACATCTATTTCCCTGACAGAAGGAGCTACAATGGGACCTCCTTCATGCCTCTCAGCACAGCCATGAAATTAAAGTTTTCTCTACAACACACGGGGGAACACTCCAGAAAGCAGTTTACAATTCAAACAGATAATTCAAAAGGAAGCCACATTGCTATGGCAGGGTCCACTCATATGCTGAAGCAGAAGTGAGTTAACCATGGGCTAGAGAACTCCCCCTTTGGAGTACAGCCCGTGAACCTTCCTGTGCTATTCTGGAGACATACAGATGTGATTCAAGGAAGACCTTAATTGATCCCAGAGCTGGATGGCCTCTTGGCCCAGAAGAGATAAGAGCAGAACTACAGGAGAGAGGCATAGGTAGGCAGAACATTAAAAAACATTAGGTTTTAAGAATGGCCAAAGTTGGCATTACTTACTGATAGTGATTACCTGTAAAGCTAGAGGCAGCTATGAAAATGAAGAATTTCACATTTTTCAAAACTACTTTAGAAAGGCATGTCTTTTAAAAGTTTAATTATCTTCATAGTCCAGAACACAGCAACCTGAGAAACGGTTGTGCTGGCAGGACACAAGAGTGGGCAGGTAGGTGAGAACTCCTTAGCTTGCATTGCCACTGACATTTGTCTCTCACCCAGCCACAGTTTGGGTAGTCACTCCTGATACCACATAAATGCTAATATAATCAAGTACAAGCACTATTTTTTGGATAGTTTAAAAGTAAATGCCAAGTTAAGGACTATACTTCTTTCCTTACCACCTGTTGCCAGTCATGCTCAGACCCAAACCAGACAGGGCCTAGTCTACACAAATTTCATCAGCTTATCTACAAGCATATAGTTAAACCAATACAAGCCTCTAGGTGATACCCTCAATTTCATTCAGATGAAGGTCAGATTGATTTACCTTGTATTGGTAAATTGACAGTCATAAGCTACAACCGTTCAAAACCTGACACTTTAGTCATTCAACTAAACTGGTATTTAAATCTGGGTTAGGGCAGTTGGTGAAAACTATGTTTTTAGACAAATCAGATTCCTGATTTGAAACAAAAGGAATTGCTATATTCATGCCAGAATCAGATCTTTTCTTGAAACCCATTTGTCTGCTCTTCATTCCCTTTCTATCTTTTCATTTCTTATACAATACTCTTTTATGTATTCCTCCCTAAGGAATATAAACATATCATATGCCATGTGTGAACTTGTAAACTCTTTTGAGATACAAGGACAGTAAATTCTGAACAGCATCATTTCTAATGTCTGAATAACTCTACTGAACAAACCATCTATCAAAGACACAAGAAAAAGTCCTCCACAAGGTAAGAATTAGAGGACAAAATTTTAAAAAAGCTTACCTTATTTACCTAACAACCAGATCTTATAACAAATACACCTATTCACTCATAGTAATGTGCAAATAGTTTTTAAATGTATATTTAATATAGTGTCATAGTTATCATGGTATATACATAATCCACAACATCTGTAGAGGGATGCAGTACTGATTACTGCACCAACAGCTACACAACAAAAATCAAACCCCACAGGCTTATAGAAAACAAGACTAAATCTTTATCTCTCATCATATACCCTTAAATACAAGAACAGCATTCTTACAGACAAACTAAAATTATTTCTATTGAAGATAAGCGTTTCTTCTCAATTACACTGAGATGAGAAAATTTCAATTTGATTACTTTGTTGTTTGATGCAGTCAGAAACACATAGTCAAACTACTCATAGACAACATTTACAAAGAACTTAAAAATAACTAATTTTTAATTCATAATACGTTGGACTAACTTATCACAAACTTACAAAGAAGCATCTTCAATCCACAAGTGTTTTATCGCATTTTTTATCACTAAGGATATCCTGTACAGCCATCATTTTGGTTGGTAAATCAGCACACCAATAATTTCCATTACTTTCATTACTATATGTGAAAGCTGGATAGTAGTATCTTTACAGCTCATTACTTTCCAGATGTTTATTCAACTAATTACAATCATCCTTTAAGTAACGCAATCCATCATTTTAATAGGTAAAAATCTCATTTTTTTCCTGCACTGCAAACAAGTTGGATGAAACATTAAGTTTCAATTTCACACAGAGATCTTTGTTTTAAAATAAACGTTATGATGGCAGAAGCACTTCCCTATAAATATTTATTAGCTGGCAACCACAGAGACTTCTGTGACTAATGGCGCACGGTGAGTGCTTTGCCTCTGTATGCCTTGGCAGGCTTGAAAACAGAATCACAGAATGGTTGGGGTTGGAAGGGACCTCTGGAGATCATCTAGGCCAACCCTCTGCCAAAGCAGGTTCCCCTAGAACACATTGCAGTCGCGTCCAGGCCGGTTTTGAATATCTCCAGAGAAAAAAACCTCCTGGACTTGGTGGGCTGGGTGGTCAGCCCCTGACAGCAAGGTTTCAAGAGGACTCAAGCTGCTCTTTCTCCTCGCTTGCTCGGATGAGGTGTCGTGGGTTTGCATCGTGCTCCCCACATGAACACCACCTGCAAGGAATGCTCCTCCCTAGTTAAAAACAATTTTCTACAGACTCGCTCACCTGCACTCACAACGGGAGAGGAGAAGGAAAGCTGCTCACGCTCAGCAGCCAGCGGAGGGGCAGATGGAAAGAAGGCTCCAAACGCTGCTCCCACCCGGGTGCCGGGGCGCAGGCAGGCGGCGGGCCGGGCCGGGCCTGTGCCAGCCCGGTGCCCGCCCGGGCGGGGGAGCCCGCGGGGCGGAGGGGAAGGCGCGGCGGGCACGGAGCCCGTCACCGCTGACCGCCTGTGGCTGCCCCGCCTTGGGGGGGGAGAGCGGGAGTGACCCCCGGCGGCGCGGTAGGGGCTGGGAGCGGGGAGGAGACGGGTCTGGCTCCAGCTGCGGCGGGGGAGAGGCGTGTGCTTCAGCGCTCCATCGTTTATGCTCGCTTTTTCCCCTCAATACCCAAATCGGTCATTAGAAGTTTGTGTTAATTGGCAACAAATTAAGTAAAATATCCCAGGGCTGAGACCGCTTTGCCCTCGCCAATATGTTAGAGAGGTACTTTTACAGCTAGTTTGGAATTAAGCACTGAAGGAGGCATCCATGTCACAACATGCTCCTCCTTTTCAGACTTCAGCTTGTTATTGTTGGCCCTGTTCATAGCCAATAGCCTAAAAAGGTGAGTGAATTATAATCCGAGGATTGATACGTTTCTGCGAATTTTGCAACAGAAACATATACAAACAAAAAAGAACAACTGTACGCATTCCCACCACACATACCAGTCAGACCCCCTCCCTCAGCTCATCTCCCAGGGAACGGAGTATGGAATTTGCCCTCACAGGAGCTGAAGAATTAAGAGTGAGAAAAGTGGTGACACAGGAAAATTTAAAAAGGCAAATGGTTAAAAGAAATAGACAAAACTGATTCTAAAAATCTTTAATTTTGTTTTCCTTCTGTCTAATTATTTTTCCAGTGCTCAGCTAAAATCTGAGTTCTGTATACATAGCAATTTTACAAGTAGGGATTCAAAAGTATTGCCATTCTGTTTACTCACATAACTCTTCCCGTTCTAGGTGGCTCTGTGAAGTTGGTTAAAGCCACATTTAATGCAACCGATGTTAAAAACAAAGACAAAAATACTGCCATCATCTTCACAAAATAGATAAAATGTTCAATGAATCACACAGTTCCAAAGCACCAAAACCAAAAACTTCCCTGTAATGAATGATACCTCTTCAAATACCTTTAGCAGAGATTATATAGCCCGAACATAATTTTTTGTCAGTATGTCTTGCACTAAGGTCATTTGAACTTTCAAGGATCTTAGCATAGCATAAAAATTAGCCAAAGAATCATAATTCTTATGAAATAAGAAAGGACAAAGAACTAACATGTTAACCTCACCACAAATATGCATCCTTAATATTTCATTAAGTCACGGAGAATCATAAAATACAACACTAGTAATTCCCAAATCCTATCGGAAGTTGTCTACCCTGCAAATATTTTACATTCTTAACTACAGATTATATAATTTTCATCTCTCATTAGCCCTACTGAGATCAACAAGATAACTCCTGTGCTTTCAACTCAGGGTCTTGCACAGCTTTCGTCAAAAAGCACAAATATCAAGTTAGAGCCAAATGAAAAATCACACCGTGTGATTAAAACCGAGTGTTGTTAATCCATGAAAGCACTTTAGGTACTTCAGCAAAAACCAGATACCCAAAACACCAGCACAACTAAATCTTGACATCTCTTGTTCATTGGCACTTGAGTTTTTGATATTAATATCCTCAAGGTACCTAAATGTTGGTGTGTGAGAATGCTCAGTGGCACCGAAACTTCGCGGCCTACTACCTATCCCACCTGCAGTAACTCTGGACTCACAGAGGAGATATTCCAGCACACAAGTTGCCCAAAGTGCTCACCTGAAAGCAAGTTTACGTGTCAGGTGTCCACATACAAACTAAAGTTGCCACCATCTACTGTTGAGGTTCTAGCAGAGGTGGGGGCAGTGATGCTCCTGGTTTTGCAGCTGACAGCTCCTTGTTGGGGACAGATATGACCATTGACACAAGCTCCTTTTTCGCTTTGTGAAGGAATTATCACATCCTTCATGAGGTGGTTTGCAACAGGATGGTTTACCCTAAGGACACTCACAGTCTCAACAGCTGAAAGAATTCCAGTGTACACTTCCACTGGAGCAGCAGAAGGACAAGCAGAAAGGGAAGGAGAGAGAGAGTGGACAAGCCCCTGGTACATTACTATACAGGCACTTGTTATGGAATGGGGAAAGGACTGTGCAACACCTCTACAAGTAAGGGCTGTTTCCCACAGCTGCCTGTTACTGAGTACCTGAAGCACTAGAGAGAAACTCGACTGCCTGCTGCTCCTCTTTATCTGCAGAAGCATCCTCGGCCAAACGCAGCAGCTTCCATGGGCGATGCTATGGCCGAGCTCCCAGCTGCAGCAGAAACACCAGGGAAGCCAGGTACGCTGTCTTACAGCTACCCATGGTGACCTCTACACTGCCAGAGCTGCAGGGATAACAGAGCCCAAACCATGTAGCTGAAAGCTACATAGCAGGTATCTACTAGCTACATTTTCATGTTTTTGTATCATGTAACTCTTCCTCTTCCCAAAAAATCAGTGCAGACACAAACTGTATCAACAGTGCTGCTGAAAAGTTTCAGATATGAATCATTAAGATGAAGAAATCCTGGCAGGTTGCTTGTTTTGGGTTATTCTGACTATTAGCCGTGCTCATAGCAACTGAGATCAATGGAAACGTCTCCCAAGTCCCAAATGCTACAGAGGTTTCAATCAATCTCTTGAAAAAAAAAAAAAGGATGATCTGATAGGTTTGTGATTCTCTTTCACGTAGAAAATAACAAAAAAGAACCACCCTAAGTTTGCTGTGCATGCAAGATTAATATGAATGGTAAAATAAGGCAAGCTCCCCCACCAGCTTTTAATATTAAAACTAGAAGAGTAAGCACAGTATGTTTAAAACATTTGTTTAAATGTCAATATCCTGTCTGCTTCAGCAGCGATGCAGGTTTTTGTGTCACTTCTCCTGCCCGCTATTGATTAAACAATCATGATTGCTAATGAGGAAGCAAAAGGTGCTATTTTTAATTCCACGCTGATTTTTAACTCTGTTATTTCAAATGTGAAATTACCTTTGTTGTTTTAAAAATCAGTATGTTCTTTATTGTACACTTTGAAAATTATAAGCATGTACATCACACTATTTCTCAATAATTCACACTCATGACCAAAGATATATTTTTTCCTCCCTTCAGAATTCAATTAATCTTAATGAATTGCCCTACCACAAACTGTCAGTCAAGCAGAACATATAATCATTATGAATGAAGTTCTCAGAAAAGGCGAGGCCTAAGTATTTAAGAACACTTTGTTGAGCTCCACATAAGCAGGGGTAAGGAAAAGAATATGTAGCTGAAACCCACAGAAATTGTGTTCTGAAGTCACTGGCAAATGTCAGTACATAGAGTTCTTACTGCATATTTCTGTGGAAGAGTTGCATTCATCCTTTAATACAGATAATAAAGACAAATAAAGACATTTAACTTCTTGATTCTCTCCTCTGTTCTGGGAATTCACTTTCCAATGATTCAAGAGGCTTTTATATGGAATATATCAAGTGATTTGTTTTCTCGTGTCAGGAGGATGATCTCTTAATGGTTTATCTCAAGTATGGGTGTTAGTACACTCATACTTAGGTCCTAGATACCTTAAAAAGACTTTGTAGAACATGAGAAGCATATCTTGTAGGATGAAGTGACATGGATGCTCAACAAAGTTAGCCAGACAGTGATTATTTGCTGTAGAGTCCACATGCTTTGGCCTGTAGAGGACAGAAAAATGCAGTTCAGTTTTTCTTCCAAGCTTCTGACAGCAGGTTCATGAAAGAAGTTGGAGGAAGAACAGTTACAAAGTGGAATTATCTGACTTATTACCAGAAACTTCAGTCTCTATCCACTAGCATAATCTATACAAACATAAGAGACAAAAAAAAGTAAAACATACTCATCTTGAGCAGTACTCAAATGTTCAATGAGAAAAAATACAGATTAACCGGGTAGTAAACTATTCCCTCCAACAATAAACAACCATCTTGCACAAGAGCTCTGAAGGTGGTATTGGTAATTCAAAGGCGACACCTTTTATGGAGTAAAAGTCTGTGTAGATGGATTAAATGCTTATTCTGAAGCTAGATCCAGTCTTTGACATTTCTTTTGGTCAAAATCTACTTCAAGACATAGACATAAAATACACACAGGAGAGTAGTACAAGATATAGTATAACAGTTCATGATGTGTTTTAGGGCACACCACTTAACTGTATTTGCTCTCACCTTTATTTCCTGGTGTCTTGAATGCTGTAAACTCACTAACAGTGAGCTTCAGGTGTGTACAGGAGCACCACACCTGTAGGGCGTTATTTCCACCTTTGATATATGGCATTGGTTACCAAAGCCAAGGGCACAGCCCCTTGCCTCTTAGCGGGGGATCTTTCAGATGAGGTCAGACAGCACAGTGTTGAAGAGCTGCTGGAAGGAGAGTAAGAGATTGCTGCTAGCGCAGGGATACCAATACCACCATGGGGCTACATCGAAAAGCTTCCTGGTGCAGCAAGAGGGACAAGAAGGAGCTATGCCCCAGGTTCCCAACTTCTTATCAGAATGCTTGTCTCCCAGTCTGCCCTGACATGGTAGATTGGCTCCTGGCATCCACAGCTGCCCTCTGCTAGACATACTTCCCATCCAGAGCCATCTCTTTTATTGATTTGTTCTCCAAGTCTCTTTCTGCTGCAGATGAGGATTCATGTTGCATTCAATCACTCCCTGCAACTCCGTGGTCCCCCACGGGATATCTTCTGAAGAATGTAGCTCGCAAAATGATTTAATATGGTATGCGACCACTGAAAGCTCTGACTAGAAACACATTATGAAAATGTTCCTCTTTAAGTAAAAATCTTAACACAAAGTAAAAGAAAATGCAGTGTCATGAACACCAAAGAAACAGATGACTGTTCATGGAAAGGTACACAATTCCTTTCTCCAGCTTTGCTGCTCTTCCCTGAAAATACCTTAAGTCATTTGCAAAGACGCTCCTCCATTACCACCTCCAGAGGTCTGACAGAGGACAGGTAAACCAAAGATCCATAAACGTCCAGTCAGAATGATTACATTTCACTGAAGGCCAGATCTTTTTAAAAGACTGTATTTATGTTACACACATAAAAGATTAATTAAAACCAGTACATTTTAAAGAGCTTAACATTACTACTATAAATTGTTACTAGGAATGCAGAAGCTTTTAGTTTTTCACCTGGTGAAGCTTGGTCAATTTTCTCATGTCGTAGCCTATGCTTTGTTAAACTTCTTACAGTTATAGTTTTAGCTTTGGAAAAGAAATACTTTATGAAAACAATTTTCTCAGAATTGCTCAAGAGAAAACTGTGCAAAAAGTCTTCACTAGAGTTTCATGACTTACTCTAGCAATTTTAATGCTTCAAAAGCAAATCCACTCTTCTAAAGCTGCTTGACAGAGTTTGGCTTATCTGTAAAATTCTGCCCCATATTTCACATGGAGATATATACCTTCATTTCATATTTGTGATTAACAAATCTGCCAGTGCTCTGTGCTCGATTGAATTACCTGTTACTCATACTGATAATGCATTTTACAACATCATCCTATTTGGTAATCGTTTAATGTTGGCCACTAAATCACTCTCAATTACTTGTGCTGTGACATTTGTGGTATAACACAGCTTAAAAATATATTTCCACATTTCTAGATTCTTATCTAGAAATTTTTATTCTGTTATCAAGAATATCAGCTATGATTAAAATTACCAAAAGCTGATAGGGCTGTGGGCTTGACACTTCATTCGGATATATCAGGAGTAGATATAAAAATTATATACATAAAATTATGTAGAAAAAATTATGAAAATAGTATTTTTTATTTCCTAATGATTCCACACTGATATCATATACAGTCGGTTCGGCTACCCAGGTGTTCATCAGCAGATCATGCTCAATGATAGACTGCTGTTTGTGCAGAAACTTTAAACACAGTATTTGTGTATCATCTTATCTATAACCGCAAAAGGAAAAGGCAGGGGTAGGATGGGGAACTTAAAGCCCAGCACTAAATTTAAAATATAGCTATCCAGCAACCAGAAGATAGGGTACTGCATGTGCTATCTTACCCACCCAGCTTTATCTAGCTCACAGTGCTAACAGAGGTGCCCATATGAAAGTGTGGGCTGTAATGCACACTAGAGACCAAATATAAACTCATGAGCACTCTGGGTAAGTAGCTCCTGTTGAAACCCAGTTAACCACATTGCTGCCATGATCCATGTTATCTGTGGAAGCCAGTACATAGCACGGATGCTATAATCACAAGTATTTTGGCTATATGTCAGTTATTCTGCTCAACGTTACTTTTAAGGTCTTTAAAGACAGCAGTGAAAACAGCAGTTACATCTTAAATTTTCTTTACAAAGCCAAACCAACCAAAAAAGCATGCTGCTTGGAGTCCTTCTATTACACGTAAAGTTTTTTCACTTGTTTAGAAATGAAACTTTTGGTATTTTTCCTTTTAAATTATCAGCCCCAGTCATGCAGACCTATCTTACTGTTAAGACTGAGACACAAACCACAACTAGATGGCAATTCTCCCTCACTTAAAATTAGGAATTCGAAATTATTTCATGAAGTACAACTATGCACTTCTTTACAAAAGGTGTGGTTTATGTATTTAAATAGCAACTCCCTCCCACCAATATAAAGTTCAGGGTGAAATGCCTCATTACTATTATTACAATAGTGATTATTAAATCTTGACTCTGACCCAAAAGTACTATTATTGCTTTCAGTTTTAGAGGTTAGTCCTGGAAGTATACTGAAATACAGATTTAAAGGCCCTATCTTGGTATTCTGCTGTAGCATGACAATTTAATTTACTAAGTTAAAGTAGTGCTGCTGTTACAACTGCTCCTCTTGATGAGCTTCGATGAATGGTTTTCTCTTCTTTGATGCTACTGTAACTTTTCTTCGTAACTGGTTACCTGAAGCATACTGCAGGTCCTAACAGATCTTGCCAACATTTTTTTTATCCAATTGCACTGACATGCATACCCATCAAGTAGTCAGAATGTAAGGATTATTCAGTTTACTTCACCGTTCCCAAATAGCCAGGTTATTCACAATTTTTTATTCCTGGTAAGAATTAATGCAGAAAAATATCCTAAGAACTCTAGAGTGAGGCTTGAATTCAGTAGCACTTAAAGCAGCACAGAAGGACACTCAGGATCCTAAGGGATTAGCTACATCTCAAAACCATACCAACAGGACTTGAAAGCAGTTAGGTATTTTGTCATTATACTACCACATTAATTAAAGAGCTCCTAAAATCTTGAAGGGCTTCAACTCTGAGGAAAAAAACCTACTATATATGCATTTGATTGCATAATAATCAGCTACAAACTATTCTGATCCAAGTAAGAAACAATGCCAGTTTTAAATTTATGTTTTAATCCTTCAGGAAGCAAGTGACAAAAGGAGAATAAATACCTAAATTTTTAGAAGATTTCCTAATTGCTTACGATTCAGAATTTAACCTTAGTGATTTCAGTGGATCTAAAGTTGCCTGAAACTGAAACTCGGAATATATGAAGACGTTGGGGGATTTCCACAAGGTCCAAATCTGCACACAAAAGCCCAACATCGCGTTCACAAGGAGCTACTGTGAGGGTATGAAATGCTGTTACAAGTTCTAAACTTGTATTTTTTTTTCTCAAGTGATATTTCAAAGGTGGGTGATTCTGGTTCTTCTATCTTTTGCTGACTAAAACCTACCGTAGGAGGGGTGACATTTAGATAACATCACTGGTGAAAATCTGGTACAGCTCCGCACTGAGTAATGTTTAGAATCTGCTCATGTGTTGTTAATGTTTAGAATCTGCTCATGTGTTGTTAACAGGAATTTAATCTGAGGAAGAGACACAGGCTGGCAACCATGCCAGTTGTTAATCTGTGAGGAGAGAGGGTGGAGCAGACGTATCCTAACAAACTCCCCAACCTTGATAAATATTATTAAATAAAAACATAAAGCTGGTCTATCAACAGTGCGTGCAAGCTAGAGATGGTCTTTAGGAGTGCTGTCTTGTGCCTTAAGTGCATTAAAATGTCATTATCCATACTCATCAAAGTACCTTTCTCACTTCCTTTCTTTAAGCCTTTTTGTAGGCTATAATTACAATTAAGCAGAGACATGTTTATTGTCACGAAATGTATGCCAACGCTCACACTAATGCAATCCAAACATTAGTATGAAACATTTTTCCAATTACTGCACAGACTCCCTATAGTGTTTCAAGTTGCTTTATGACATTCTAAACTCTGTATATACTACAGTCCTTTAAAAAGTTGCAAAATCTTTCTATTTCTTCCTTATGACCCAAGAAAACCTAACCTATTAAAAGCACATTTTCATAGCAGCAGGATAAAAATGCTTTTACTACATTTATCTTCAAAATTGGTGGTGTTAAATAGTGTCAGGGGATAAATAACCATAAAATATAACATTAGTGTACGGGGTACTGTTCTAACTAGGCATGATGGGATGTCTTTCCACCCTTTCATTTCTTCTTTCTATTTGTCCCGTTAGAGCTATGCAATCATTCATCAGTCACTGTGGCAAGCAGTGTTGCTCCATCCTGACTGCTGCCTGACACGAGACCTACGAAAGGAAGCCATAGAGAGAAAATACAGTCCACAGCAGTCCAGCAGTGTCCATACCTATATTCCTGACTGATTTTCTACCAAAACACTTTTGCTACTTATGGAAAGAATATTTTAATAACTTCACATATAAGTTTTGAAATTCTATTAGAGAAACATTCATTGAGCACATTAGAAAGAACTACAAAAAAGTCTGAATAATTAATAATCACACCAAAAAACCCCAAGTTTCAGCTTTGCTTTAAAACCCAGATGTTACAATCAGCTTCCACTAATCTAACTCTGCTTCTGCTTCCTGGCACTTTCAGCAAACTTATGATAACTTCGTACACCTGATCTGTTGAAGTGTTTGAGCTTTAAGCAGATGCCATTTTTCCAGACAAAATACTACTAATATTAGCATTGAAGCAATCCTAAAATAAACCTAACAAAAAATAAAAGAAGAAAACATAATACTTATCCATGGTAAAGCCACAATTTTTTTACTAAGAAAATTGAGAAGAACAATATGGCTTGTGGAAATGACAGAAGACAAGAGAGAAGATGGCTTCTTCACACAGCTTTTGATAAAAATGCATCTAGCAGTTCCTTCACTATTATGCAACATCCAGCAGCTAAACAGAGAGGAGTAACTCACAAGAAAATCTGATGCTTTTTTATATACATATAATCTTGCAGAAATCAACAAGCATGTTTAACTTCTTACTGAAGATTATTTTTCAGAAAAAATATAAAAAGATAATTGCCTGAATTTGGGCAAAACTAGAATATTTGCTATGTGTCTTACAGAAATCAACACATAAAAATGCCATCGTGTAGTTCAAACATTGTCCTTTTTTTGTTTAAAGCATAACATGTATCCTTTAAATAACTTTTAAATATTGAAATTGATGTTCAGAAGATTAAACTTCTTCAGGAAATCTTGTACTGAATTTCCTGGAAGAACTGAAAATTGCATCTTTATATTGCGCATTCCATCAGACATTCATTAAGCACATTCTCATTACTTCCAAGCATGCCCTCTTACTGATCTCTTAAAGAAAACTGACTTCTTTTAAAAGAACTAAACAAAAAACCTAAACTGTTAAGCTCTGAATAAAATGCAAGAAGAACTGAAAGAGTATGGAGTCTTCCTTTCAGAGGATAAATAATTTCTTGAACTCGTAGCCACTGAGAGCTCTATACCATCTGGATTTTGTTAATCTAAATTATTTATGAAGTCAAGGAAAAGAAATATCATACTTAAAACCCATGATGTCTGAAGTACAGAGATCGGTAGACATGCATTTCTAAATCACTCTGGCAAGACTGCGAGCCCTTTACTCATAAAATTAGCATTTTATTTCACTGAAATTAATGAGTGGTCTTATGAGAAAATTCCCACCAAAATAAACAGCAGAAGGCCTATGTTGATGATGTTCCCCATTTTTGCATTAAGGCTAGGACTCAACAAATCTGTGGCTTTGATGACCTCACTGGACACAGTATGTGCTTTAAATTTTTTACTTGTTAACTATTTCTGAGTCAAAGCCTAAATCCACAAACACCATGAACCTAACAAGGTCAGGGATTTATTTTAAATTCAAAGTGATTTTTTTTTAACTAGCATGGGGCAGAAACCTTAATTTCTTATGGAGACAAATGGACTAGTCACAATGGGAACTCTCCAACATGCTTATCAGTGGCAGGAAGGGATAAAGGAAATTCAAGAACAAAGCAGAAAGGACTCTAGTCTGAAGTATCGTTAGCATCCACAAATTCATACAGGCATCTTGTATTGACACCACATCTGTTGCTGCAGTGGATTTTGTGAAGTGTCTCAAAGCAACTTGGGGATGGCCCTTTGACATAGGAAGTGCCAGATAAAACTAAGAGAGTTGAAATTACGGGCAGTCACTTTGCAGCATAGAACAACATACCTTCATCATCTTCCCTCCAAGCCTGACACCCGTGCTTCATTGAAATTTCTAGCTGTGCAGCTGTAGTAGTTTATTGCATTCCACAGTTCAAATGTTTGGATGAAAAGAAAGGCAAAATATATAACTAAACTTGTTTAAAAGAGCAACAGTTCTCTAGGAAACCATGAAATCTATGGTGTGTCAAACATGTAGAATACAATACACGACGATCTTTGAGTACTCCATCCTAAAATAAGGGACAGAACAAAAATAAAAGTTCACATCAGCCCTACAGAAGGAACATTTCATTAGTATCATAAGGAGATAAAGACTGTTTCACAAGCTTATTTTTAGAGCAGCTATGACAGTTATTACACTATCAAATACAGCCATAACAAAACAAAAAAGTCAATGTGTTTCCTCCAATTGTGAACAACCATCCTCTCACTCCAGAATTCAGCCAATACATTGACTTTGAATATATATGTTGAACACTTCCAGCAGAAAGCTAAATTAGAAATACAAATAGACCTATGTTTTTTACCTCCATCCTTCAATTCATAATTAAGCAACCCACTGAAAGACTTCTTGCTTCCAGAATACCTAAAGGCGCAGACATCCCATCAACCACAGCAGTACGGGAAGCCAAGAGAGCAACCTGTTGTCAACGTCTAAGAAGCTCATGAGTTGCATGTATTTTAAAAGGTTGCTTTAAAATTACAGTGACACAGCATGCTTAACATAAATAAACTCTCTTATGGAAAGAAATTTCAGCACTAGTTGGCTCGGATGACTATAGTTGGTAAATTGCCATTCAAACTGGTTTCACTGTATCTTTATTTTATATTCTCCAGATCTAAGTGCTGTATGGCCCACAAAGAAAAAATACTGCTATAGGGTGTTCAAATCTTTGGCATATCTCCAAAAGTTCTGCTAGTTTAAAGTCTACACGCCCAGGAGGAACTATTACTGACTTTAATTGTGCCTCAGACATTTCTATTAGCACTGTAAATATTCCGTACTGGAGGGAAAATGTCAGTCTTCTTCCAAGAAAACTATTTCAGTTTCACAGTCAAAAAGGACATCTCTCCTACTAGCTTTTCCACATTACTTAATTTTTTATGAATGACAGTGAGGACATAAAATAACATCTCCCCATAAACATTCTGTAATGGATTTTTGACCAGCTGAACTAAGACACAGCAGGTTTATTCCTTAATTGGAGCCCCATAATGATGGTAGCTTTTCATCCTGGGGGGGTCACTGAACCACAAATGCTCCACTGAGAAGACAAAGCTTTCAACTGACTTCGATGAGGACTCAGAGATGGGGCCAACTGATTTAAGGGATACTATTATCCACACTATCAGATTTTGGTAGGGGGTAGGGGAGTTGTTTGGGCTTTTTGTTTGTTGCTATTGAGAAGGGTAAATGAAACATCATACTGAAGTCTTTGCAGAACCTTTGCAACCTTAAGAGACTCCAAGTTTTAAAAAAAATTCTATCTGACATGACAGCACCCGAATAAAGGCAAGACCAACCCAATTTGTACACAGAAGTTGAAATCCAGTATTTTTCGTGTGCCTGTTATGACAGTAGCCTCTAAGAATGTTTCAAATATAGTAGTAAATAAGGTCTTCCCCTACATTTAGCAAAAACCTGGAAAGTTGCTGGAACACAGTTCTTACTATAAGGGATCCCAAGGGAACTCTTGGTGTTGAATTATTTTTCATATGGTTTGAGGTTATGCAGAGACATGTACAGGTTATGCTCTGTCATAGGATGACATCAACAAGCACATTGCTTATAAATCCCGCGAGGCCTTATAACCTCCATGAGACAGGCTGGATGAAACTTCATCTTGCCAATGTAAAACAAAATAGCTTCAAGTGCCAAGTATTAAAATAATTTTAAAAAATCTTAACCATTTTTGTTACATGCTTTTTTCTGTAAAGAATTAAACACTGACTCTACAGATTTATAATGAAAACCAGTAGAAATTACAATATTTTAACTGAAAACTAACCAGCATCTCTGTTTGCAGGACCCTCTTCTGTCCTTATTTAACCTGCAGCAATTTTCAGTTACATGAACATACTAAAGAAAAATTAGTCTATTTACCAAACATTTAGATCAGGATCAGAGGTCACTGTCAGGTGCTGCCTTGTGTTTTCAAACAGTACACAACACCTAATGTAGTTATAAAATGATCTCTTTCACTTTGCTCATAGTTAATTCATGATCATGAAGAGCAATATCATAGTCTTGCTACTGACTCTTCAGATCAATTACATGCTGAATGTAAAAGAAATTAATTTCGTGGACAAATTGAATATCTGCTTTAAAAGTTTCCTAATGCTTATTGTCTCAGTCAACAGTAATTTATATTTGTATACTCTCAAAATTAAGGCTTCTTTTTCCTCTTACATAATGACTCCTCTGCAAGCATTAAGCTCACCTTAAAACAAGTTTCAAAAAAGACAAAAACAATGTTTAGTTATTTTTCTATATATTATAGTCACTAAAGCTCAAAGTTATTCTTTCTGGAGAAATAACATTATTTTGTACAACTGTTATACACACACACAAGTTCTGCATGCAGAAGGATGTGAATAAAAAAATGCATTTTCTCCCTTTCCCTCATTCCCTTATCACTGCCCCACTCCCCCTTCTTCCCTCTTTAAGACTTTTGTGAAACTGTCAATGTGTTTCTATCAAATTGTCTTTGACAACGTTTATGTTTTTGCAGTCAGCTGGAGCTCAAATTAAGAGAGAATTGATTTACTCTTAAATTACTTCTGGCTTATGCCAGCCAGAAACAGTATCGGCACTATTTGGCATCATACAGGTGTGGGTTATCCAGACTACAACACAGTGCTGTAGGATATGGTCGCAATACATCCTCCTTGCCAAAACTGGGGGAAAGTGCAAGAAATGCAAGTTCTTTTGATACTTTTTTAATTATTATTTTTAAAATCTTAACCAGAATTCAATTTAGAACAGTAACTTTCTAGTTTCTGTGACTCGTGTATCTTCTGTCTTCAACAGATTGGACTCCCTATCTCGGATACATTTTTTCGTTATGTAAGTAAGATTTTCTTTTTTGTCCAGACACTGTGGTTCATAGCACAACATCCTAGTAAGGATGTTTTATGAAATATGTTAGCAGAAGAATCCGAATACTGATGGCCCCAAACGGTATCATCTATTAAGCAAATCAGGCTAGATCCTATAGATGTTGTATTCGTTTTCTATCTAGTTAAAACCCCCTACAACATAGTCAAAGCTGAAGGAATTTTTGAAGGAATTTTTCCCCAGCTTCGCTTTAGTTGTGTACTTACTGATGAGTTTCCCTATTTAGAAGAAAAATTCTCTTTCTCAGGAATACAAATACTGGTCTTCATTTTCATGTTCTAGTACAAATAAGTCAGTCCTTAATATTTTTTGCTGTAGTTTGTAATTTTTTTCTTTTCCAAAGTGAGTACTATCCAACTTTTAACTGATTTTCTGATAAAAGCAACTGTCTAAACCCAAAATATTTCCTGGTTTGTTTCAAAAATTCAGTGAGAATATGTATGGCACTAACTGCAGTGAATGCTTATTACAGCTACTCAGCTACTTATTTGGTTAGATTGCTTTCATAAAAGCACAGGTATTTTAATCCATGTGAATCTCACAAAAAGAAACAAACACATTTCCATTATGGATGCAAGAAAGAAATGCTAAAGAATTAGAAACTGGAATTTACTAGGGAGCAGTTCCTGTAATATATGTAGCCATCAAGTGGACTTCAAACAACAACCACTTAGCCAAATTAACTTTGCTACCTCACTTGGGTTTTTTTTTGTTTTGTGGTTGCTTTTTTAAAATCTATAAAAAAAAAGCTATATCTTTAGGAACCTAATCATCCAAAATCTGACGGATGAATGGATGTAAAAGAATTTCAGAAATCATGATCAGATTTCATGTGCTATTTTGTTAAGAAAACTATTTGTCTCAACAAACATTAAACAACCAACTTAGTGACAAGCTATTGGGAGATACAACATAAATGCACTATCAATTCCAGAAATTTCTCTGACGATTAAATTAAACATGAAATAAAACAGGTGTCCTTAATATATGTACTCTGGTTCTGAGGCTCTCTTTCATAAACCAGCTTTCTTCTGAGAGGTATCCATTTAGGTCATGAGCAGATAGAGATGAACTGGGGATTATTCTGAGGTTAATTCATTCAGTAGAAACCCCCAGATATTCAGCTTTATGATTCTGGCATGCTTTGTAGCCAAAGTTTTCCTTTGCAAGTGGTCTTATGAAAGGCTGAGAGCCAGAAGTTATCATGGCTCCATTTAAAAAATTCAAAGTCTTAACATGAAGTTTGTAAGCAGAATACACATGAGAAAGCTGCAATGAAGGAAACTGATTTCACATCATTCAGAAATCTATGATTTGGATAAGAGAGAGATATTAAAAAAATACAGCAGGCAAAATTTCTTTCCTCCTACTGTATCAGAGCAGTTTTTTCTCGTTAGGCTGCCTCAGGCTGCCAATTCTGCCTGCCCGTGCGTTGCTGGTTTATCCCATATTCCTTTTTAACAGCCTTTTCATCCTTCTCGTCTGGTTTTCACTTTCCCTATTAACAGGAAGAGGAGAAGCAAAACCAAACAAAAAAACAAACCCTAAACAAGTGTATCTATAAATTGGCTCATAAAATAAAATAAAATAAAACAAAATAAAACCCACGTAGAAATTCGTAACATTAAAAACCCAAAATACTGTTTATAAAATGAGACAATATGGCAAACATAAATCACTAAAGTTAAATACATTTATCATCCTTGGGAAACCAAAGTTGTGTAGCAGCAGTGTCTTTTGGAAATTATTATTTTTTTAGAGCATAATGATATTTTCATTTTAAATGGTTACCTTATTATGAACTGGACATCCAAGACTAGAGAAGTATGTGTTCCTACAACTTAAATTAGAGAATCAGGCAAAGTCATAAGAAATCATTTTTCCTGCTGCTGAGGCCCAGTAAGTTACCTTTTACATAGATCAAGTTAAGCACGCAATCAGGTTTTTCAGAATATGGGAGTAGATGAATAATTTCATTTTAAGGATATAAGCAATAGTATAATTTATTATACATTTCTGAAAAGCTCGGATTTCAATGCTCTTGTGGCAAGCATTTCAATGTTTGGTGTTGGAGCAGATGGATTGTTTTACAGCAAGGCTTTAAAACTCAATCCAAATGGCATCACTTTTGCTTCTGGTCAAAGGTGAATTTATTCCCTCTGCTAGCTCTGTCCTGGGGCTCTCCCTAAGCAGGCTCTGTCAACTGTGCTATGCTTCTGCCAAATTACGTGATGATTTTGTCATGTGGGCTAATATTCCCCTGTGATTCAGTTTTAATCAAATGCATAAAAGCGAAGCATTGTTGAACAGCACAGCAACAAAAACAACTCCTTTAGAGAGATATGAAAGAAGAACCTTTTGGTTTTAAAACTTGTGCACGTACAAATGTAAAAAGCCTGCCACATGTCAGAAAGGCTCTGTAAAGGAGTTACTACAGATAGTAACTCACACTCATAACTAACTTTAAATCTGTAACTTTTCTCATCGTAATGATAGGAAATATTCTTCATATTGGAATTTATACTTTGGAGCAAGGGATTGAGTTCAGTAGGGGTGGATTTTTGGGCTGTTATCTCATACATACTCCAACAGTGTCAACTAAGTTATAGAACTGTACAGTAACTTGAATAATAACCTATACAAACTTCAGGATAAGCTTTTAAAAGTCAATGTCAGCAACAATAGATGGCTCAGGCCACAGATGTAAGCTTCTGCTGAGGGATCCAGACCCTGAAGGTTTTGCAACATTATATTATATTATACAGTAATGAGGATGTTATAACTGGCTATCTCACAGAATACATGTATATACTTATTTTGTGCTGTACTATAGAAGTGCCTGCTATACTTGAGTAGGAATAGTATCTTATCCTTTACAGAGAATCATGAAATAAAATAAAATTATTAACATACAAGAATTCAAAGACTACGTCTTGGTTAGCAGATGGTTTATGGATGGATAGTAGCAACCCTGTAGAGAGAAACAGTTGATGCTGACAACACATGTCCATAATATACACCTTTCAAGGCCTTTTATTTCAGATTAGCTCTAGTCTAGCCCTATGGACTGAATGCCCATTTGCAGCTGGAGTGCATTAGTTACACTCCTGGAGCGTGCTAA
Source organism: Nyctibius grandis (assembly GCF_013368605.1). NCBI lineage: Eukaryota > Metazoa > Chordata > Aves > Nyctibiiformes > Nyctibiidae > Nyctibius > Nyctibius grandis. The sequence goes on along the minus strand of NC_090659.1, from coordinate 9,691,186 downwards.
ATCTTCCAAAACTGAATCTTAGTTCCATCTGAAAGGAATCAAGTTGAGGCACTGCAAAAGCGCCACATGACGTGAACCAAAGCACAATAAGAAAGAAAGAAAAATATGCACTTCAAAAGCATACTCTTGATTCAGACTAACACACTAACAAAGATGTGCCCTGAAAATATGTATGCATATCTCAGCCCACACACATATGCACATAAACATAGATGTATTACTAACATAAATAAAAAAGTGTGTCTAGCACAAACTGGTGGATATCGTTCATCTCTTTTCTTCAAGAGTTCATTTTCTTTGTTTACTACAAGCCAGCATAGCTCTATCTGGATTAATTTGACCACTATTTTTTTTAAACTTCAGTCTAACTAAATTTTTAAATCTTTTAACGAGCCTTATCATACAATTTTTTCCTCCCTTAAAATTTGATCTCAGAATAGTGATTCAATAATTTGAAACTAGTTAGAAGTGTTCATTATCATGGAATTCTGAATACTGAATTAGATGTGGCACATACTTGTAAAATAAATGTTGCACATTAAACTAGTTGGTGTTCCGTAATACCGCACACAGCTTATCAAGGAAACTATCTGTGTACATTTAGCTTACAATCTTGCCAAATACACCAGCTGATTTGCCTTGACAATACTTTCTCCATGTAAATAACAAGTGTGTTTTATTTCTCAGCAGTCGTGGCAAAAGTAGCTTGAAATAATGATTCTTTGATGCTACAAGAACAAACTCAAAGATAAACATGTGAAAATACTGGTTTAGAAATAGGGAAGTACTCAACCACATTTTAGTATGACTGAAAAGACTGAGAAACATAATTTTTCTTATATAAGGATGGGGGGGAAAAAAGAGCTAGTGTATTTAGACATTCATACTCACTACGGTGAAGTCAGAAGACGGAATTTAGGGAGATAAAATGCTCGGTATTCAAGATTTCTGTGTTAATTTAGAAGACCCTATGCTCAATTACAACTAGCAGATACTTGGATTCTTTTTTTAATTCAGGTTTATTGCTCATATCCCAAAAGACAGTTTCCAATATACATCTATAGCACTTAATAACTAAAAGGTATTATATTCGTAAGTGTGCACTGTTGCTCAGGTTTTTACATAGCACAACTTGTGAACACATGCTTACATTTGGTCACCATCTCCTTGGCTTTACATTTATGTACACTGAACAGTGTATGTTCAGTACATACAGGATTGTACACTGAAGAACAACGTAATTGCACTGTGCTATAGTAAATACTCCAGGAAACACCTTCTTCCCAAAGACCGCAGCACACAACCACTTTTTATAGAAAGCAATGTGGTTTATCCCTAAGGAGTTCAGCTGGCTGATGCAGAGTAAGACCACGTCTTGTTAGGATGTCTTCATTGTGTAAGTATCCCAGAAAAATCAGGACCTGGCTTTAAATTCTCTGCTACTCCGCTACTTTAAAAAAACGACTCGTATTTCTGTCTGTATGCACAGATTGTGTCCACCACAGTAGGATTTATATATGTATACAATTTATATTGCAGTAGACGAATATTTTAAATACTTGAATGCTCCTATATTTCAGATGCTCAGAATCATCTGATGTTTACCACTAATTAATGACATGAGGGATATGGTGATAGGGTAAGCACCAGCATTGAAAAACTCCTGTCCACAATACAAGTCTACAAGTTTTTTCAGCTGACGGTATTGTTGGGAATGAAGGCAGGCAATTATAACACGGAAAATGTTTCCCATAGAGTTCTGACTGAAGAATTGGAATTAAAATGCATTTTTTATGTATACTAAAGAAGTATAACAATGACAAAAGCTAACATTTAAAATGCAAATCTGCTAGTGTTGTGTGACACAGTGTGAGATACATCTCAAAGTCTTAAGGTTGACTAATTGAATTGCCATTGATAAGATGTCACTTAAAGAGACATCTCTGCAGTGAAACATGGGTTTGCTGTAAATGACCTGTCATTAGAGTCATGGGTAATGTCCGTGTCCAGACTGAAAAGTATTGTAGCTCCCAGCAATATGCTCAGTAGGAGTTAAAACAGCAAGAATGGTAAGAAGTCAGTGTACGTGAACCACCAGAGAATTATGCCTCAGGTGCTATGTTAATTTACTTGTTGGCATACATTAATTGAAACCAATCAATAAAGCTGGTGGTACAACAGAGGGAATGCAAAAGAAGTAATCGACTGCCACACTCATTTTAATGTTGGAAAACAGGAATAATTTAGTATAAGATTTTTCATTCCTGTCAATACAGATAATAAGAATATTTATTTTCTATTATTTCAGCACTGATTATAATAACTATTATGTCTTTCAACAGCCCTCATGTAAACCCCAGTATTCTGATTAACAGCTGTTAACTTCCATTTAATGGGAGTGACTTCTTTCAACAGAGAAGTTAGTTACAAAATATACATTTTTGCTACTACAAAGAGTGCTAATCATTTTATCACACTGAAATTAATTATATATTTTAATAATTATAAATTTGCAGTCAATTTTTTTTCCATTTATGGTATACTAGCTTTTAAAATTTTTCATTCCCAAAGGTAAACATTTCAGAGTCATTGTCTAAGAAGCACATAAAGAGATGATACTGTTCTTTTGAATTTTTTGCATTAAATTTGCTTAATATATTCATTCTATATGTCTGGTATTGAAGGGTACAGCTTTTAATTTTTAGTCTAGGTTGTTAGGTTTTTTTTCTTTTTTTGCCTTTTTTTTAAACTTCTACCAGAAAGATTTTGCATCTTCTTTAGCTGTTGTTTTATTTACTACAATTATTTCCGTGAGCTCCACCAATCAGTTCTCAAGACCACACTGCCTAAAAAAAATAATAACAGAGCCACTTCTTCATATGTGGAGAAATGCACTCACAATTATCACCCTCATTTCATGAAAACTGTTTATCCTTACTGATCTTCTGTTCCCAGAGAGATCAATGGAAATCATAGCACTGTGATTCGTAACCACTTTGCACAAGGAACAGGCATTTACATCATGGTAAACACGGTGTCATATACTATCATTATGTCTTTGATGGCATTGAGTTTTCTCAAAATTCATCCAGAAATGAACAAAATCTAAAAATTTAGCCTCTGTCAAATAAGGAACACTTCCTTCTACATTTGTAGCAGCATTACTTTCCATTGGATCATGCTCAAAGGCATATTTGTGCTCACTAATATGTCTTTAATTTTTCCTAGTCCGTTAAACTCCACGTAATAGTACTAAATTCAACCTCCAGACAAAGAACTGGATCTGCAGCTGTTGTCCTTTGGCATAGTTCATACAAATCTGTATGACTACATGGTTTTAATCAGGTGTAATGTTGGCAAGCTGACTTTGTAACATCGTTTTCCCTGGTTTTGGGGAGGCGTGGGCGAGACGTGAAAGATGCTATACAGAAGAAAAGGCAAACTTGCAGATACTGGTTACTGGGCAGGATGCTTGTTATGAGATTGTCCACACCTGGCAGATTTTTCCCACACTGACATGTGTTTTGCTTGTAAGTGAACTGAACCATCCATTTACAATTTCTGTGTACATATATTCATCTCCAGACTATTGCTTAATTTGGTTCTAAAACATCAGTTCTACCTGATTATTCTCTAATGCAGTCTAACGACTTTTGATTCTTAGGGAAAAAAAACCAACTACTATCTTTTTGTTACACTAAAGATACCATAACCATGCAGATGTTACTTTTACCACAGATTGGTAGTATAGGTGAGTACTAGAAGCACATACGGTGAGGGTTTGCTAATGGTGGTGCTGTTGCTTGACAAGCCTGAAAGCAAAATAGTAATTTACATCTGACTGGAAAGGCAATTTTCTGTGAACTCACGTAAGTTTAATGCAGGCCTTTTGAATTACCTCTCGATTACTAATGTGGCAGAGAAGATTTGTGAAACACTGAGCAACACTATCAAACTCACTTAGGTACTTTTCCACGACAATGCTATACGATAATATGGTATTATGGATTATACATTTTTCAATGGGAGTTCTCCAGCCAAAGGTTAATTCAGTTCCCAGAAAACAGAAAGTCCTGGGTGCCAATTACTACGTAATGTGTGAGGCTGCATCCAAGGACTGAATCCCAGGTAGCTGCCACAGGAATTAATCCAAAGACCTAGGCTGAAGCTCATTTTACCTCCCTCGTATACTCTAAATCTTGTTCCCAATTAACAATTTCAATAGTTTGAAGTAGTTTGAGCCTTTCAGTTTGAAGCCTGGAAGGAACAATACTGAAATCTTCAGCCACAAGATATTTAGAATTAAAATATACAGACCATAATTATAGAAATGGAAGTGTATACTTCCATCCCAAACTTTACCAATCTTTTTTTTTTAAAAAATACACTCGTAAAAGAAAAGGCTCTATGGCAGGCAAAAGAAATGTAATATTCTACGTCAGACTGACATTTATTTGCAGTTACAAAGCAGGATTCAGAGCCAGATATTAAATATGTCTGTTAAAGTGAAAGATCACCTTTATGCGTTTTGCACTACTCATTGAAGATACTAACAATGAATGATAAAAGCTAAAGACATTCTAATTCTCCTTTCTTGCAGTGATAAAGGCTAAATACTTCACATTTTATGCAGTCCCACATAGTTGATCAATTTCTAAAGTAAAATTGTTTCATATAACTAGTTTTATTGGAATAGAGGAGTAGCTACATTTGTGAGGGACAGAGCAAGAGCCACACGGATTTGTTTCATGACAGTAAATCTAGGGAATATTCTCACATTTTCAGGAACTGCTATTGATAGTGACTACACTTTATTTTATTTTTTCTTTTTTTTCCCTTCCCTCTCCTTTGAAAATTGTGCAGCTCAGCTTCTTCTGAAAAATGTAATAGGAGAACCCTGAGGATGACTGCAACGAACAACTTGTGCTGTGAAGCCTCCTCTCCTACAGATTCAGGTTCTAAGTCCCTTCTTCAGTTTTGTTACAATAATGCCAGTTACAATTCATTCCCCTTCCTTCCAGTCATAGTGGAAAACAGTGTACATAATCAGGTCAACTCCACATTTCCCAATTTCCCAGCACTGCATGCCAAAGTCACTTAGATGAACAAACTAGGAAAGGACTTGGGACTGATCTGGAGCAGCTCGCTTCTCATTAGCCAGCCAAGAAGTACACACTGATCAATCATTCAGCAAGACTAACAGAATAGATAAACACTGTGGTAATGTGGACATTAATTTGAGTCTCTCTCTTCTCCTCTGTTACTTGTAGGAACTTAAGATATCTTTGAGACCTCAATCTCTCTAGAAAATTTCACTAGCTATAAACAGAGAATGACTGTCATCGTAATTGATCAAGCTTTTTTTCTTTACCTGTTTGAAGCATGTGAGAAGAGGATGTCAAATTATTCCAATTACAGGTACTAGACCCCACGTATGTTGGCCAGCAACACTGTGAAACCTAGCATGAGTAACAGTGTGACTGAGAGTCATTTGTATTTTATTCCCCTCCTTTCAAACAAGTTTTATCTTAAAGACTATGGCTTTATCAAATATTTATTCAATAAAATAACTTTGCAAAGGAGTAAGCAAAATGTATTCTACCCTGATCTGTTAAGTGTCCTAAGATAAATAACAATGAAAGAACAGATTTCTTATCAAAAGGAGGCAGAATGGACAGACAAGGGACTAGGGGATAATAATATTATTAAAGGCTTACGGCAGCAGCATTTATCGAAGCCACCCTTGGTAAAAAAATAATCCACTAGCAACTAGTAGCTTTGTAAAGAGATGAAGGCGGCCAGAACGTATGTAGAGTACTTTGGCTGTATTTTTTGTTCATCTTTTAACATACAATAATGCATTGAAATCTCACTTGGGAGGAAAGCCCCACCTATAAGCAAGTATGCTGTTTCTGTAGGACCTGCAATACTTGAATATCCTCAACCTAATGTGTGAGGTTTACATTCAAATATTCACTTCTAAAGCATTGTATAAATGGCTTCACAAATTAAGTGCTTATAAACTTTATTGAACGGACTTTTCAGCATGTTGTGTTTACCAGCTTATGACTACAAAGATATTACTTAGGGAACATTAACCTCAATCTTTCATTTGAATCAAAAATTACAATTTTAAACTTTTAAAGGTAAGTTGTCTTCCACAAAAAATTACAAACAAAAAGTAGATTTGAAACACAACTAAAATAACTGTCTGTCAATCTTCCCTACCAGACCTTCCACATTCATACTATCTTAGCCTGCAGATCCAATTATCCTCCAACATTTGCTGCTCAACCATGCTGAGATTATTCACCAGCCCTCCAGTTAGACTGTAATAAAAGGTCTGTAGGTGCATTTACACTCAGAGAAATAAGGTATAAATGTTAGCATTGCAGTCATCTCTTTTTGAGTTACATGCACAGCCATAAACAGTGCAGTAATGAATCAGACTATTTCCAGATACTTCATCTATTTGTTTGCATGATATTTGAACTTGCCAGTTTTCAAAAAAATCTAGGTGCAGCATACCTTCAAGATGACACAATTCTTGACCCAAAGGCTTTACAAATAAAAGTACTAATATCACATGGAAGATATTTCCTCCTGTGCCCAGACAGCCAAAGTGTGGCTCCAACATGGATATGTGATTACCCTCTGTTAAGGCAATCTCAGCTCCCTCTCACTAATTTTTTTAAGCTTGACATTTTAAGAAAGTAATCATACATACTGAAACTGCATTGACCTCTACGATTATGTTCTGCACAAGATTTGGCAGACTTTCTGCTTCTCAGCAAAAAAATTAACAGCAGATTAAGGATAAAATGATTTCTGATATTCCAGTCTTCATGGTCTTTGCTCACTGCAGTAGTTGTACATCATGACAGAACAAAAACCCTCTGCCACAGGACATGGGTATATGCTGCCAAAAGTGTCAGAACCACAGTTTTCAGCCCAAAGCTGCAACTACTTGAACTGCAGGAGTCATTTCATTAGCTGACAGCTGCAATAAGCTGTTCTTTCTGTGTGGAGAAGCTACTGGTGGGAGGTACAATTCACACAGGCATACTCCATAAATCATACACCACTTAAAGAAAAATATATTTAAGAAAATATTTACAAAGTACTGTGCAAAATCCTTCCTATTTATTATCCTTACTTTCTTTGTGCATTCATGCCTTAACATTTTGTAATTCAAAAGCTCACAGTAGACTTCAAAGACATGGGCAAAATTCGGGAAAAATAAAATTTTCTTTCCCCATTTGTACTATTTCTGCTAATCTAGAGAACCTAGACTCTTGGTGTTCCTTGATGATCTATTTCTAGCAAATATATTCCTATTGACCTAGAGAAAACAAAAATAGGTTATTTAGTTACAGGTGGAAACGATGATGATGGTGTTTATTTACAGTGTTACTGCTATGTGCAGTAATATAAAATTGTAACTTGACATTTAACTAGCTGAAAAAGGCACTAACACATTTCAAAACCATATGGTATTAGTAAAATACAGTGTATCACTGAACTATATTAACATACGTAGATGTTTTTGAGCCTTTAATGCTGTGATAACCTTTAGTCTTCTAACTGTCTAAGGAAAGCTATGGACTGAAATGAGTAATGAAGGTGGTGGGAGTAGACTTCAGTGTCACCAATGAGCATTTGCCAGCCGTTACCGAGCCAGGCAAGTAATAGGCTTTCAGATTTACCTTTTGAAATTGTTTATGTATTATTCAAACATTTTTCATGGAAACCATTGAAAATTGCTGGTGGGTAATAATGCAATCATACGCCCACCTTTGTTTTTTTCTTTAAATGCATATTACATTCTATACATGAACCCAAGCCACGTGTATAATCTCCATTCTCATAGCAAACCTCCTCTATTCTTCATCAGTAGCCTATTGATATACAAACAGAAATGTTATGTTTGAACAAAAAACATAACATGTTTGTTCTCCCTCTCTGGAAGGAAATGGGAGACCTGGTTATCCAGGATATGGAGAAGGCTGAGATATTCAACGACTTTTTTTGCCTCTGTCTTCACCGACAAGTGCTCAAGCCTCACCACCCAAGTCGCAGAAGGCAGAGGCAGGGACTGGAAGGATGAAGAACCACCCACTGTAGGACAAGATCAGGTTCGAGACCATCTAAGGAACCAGAAGGTGTACAAGTCCATGGGACCTGATGAGGTGCATCCACGGGTCCTGAGGGAACTGGTGGATGCAGTTGCTAAGCTGCTATCCATCATTTTTCAGAAGTCATGGCAGTCTGGTGAAGTCCCTACTGACTGGAAAAGGGGAAACATAACTCCCACTTTCAAGAAGGGAAAAAAGGAAGAGCCGGGGAACTACAGGCCAGTGAGTCTCACCTGTATGCCTGGCAAGGTCATGGAGCAGGTCCTCCTGGAAACTATACTGAGGCACATGGAAATCAAGGAGGTAACTGGTGACAGCCAACATGGCTTCATTAAGGGCAAATTGTGCCTCACAAATTTGGTGGCCTTCTACGACAGGGTTACAGCACTGGCAGATAGGGGAAGAGCAACTGATGTCTTCTACCTGGACTTGTGCAAAGCATTTGACACTGTCCCGCACGACATCCTTGTCTCTAAATTGGAGAGACATGGACTTGATGGATAGACCACTCGGTGGATAAGGAATTGGCTGGATGGTCACACTCAAAGAGTTGTGGTCAACGGCTCGAGGTCCAAGTGGAGACCAATGACGAGTGGTGTTCCTCAGGGGTCAGTGTTGGGACCAGCACTGTTTAACATCTGTGTCGGCAACATGGACAGTGGGATTGAGTGCGTTCTCAGCAAGTTTGCCAACGACACCAAGCTGTGTGGTGTGGTCGACACGCTGGAGGGAAGGGATGCCATCCAGAGGGACCTTGACAGGCTTGAGAGCTGGGCCTGTGCAAACCACATGAAGTTCAACAAGGCCAAGTGCAAGGTCCTGCACGTGGGTTGGGGCAATCCCAAGCACAAATACAGGCTGGGCAGAGAATGGATTGAGAGCAGCCCTGAGGAGAAGGACTTGGGGGTGATGGTTGACGAGAAGCTCAACATGAGGCAGCAACGTGCGCTTGCAGCCCAGAAAGCCAACCGTATCCTGGGCTGCATCAAAAGCAGCGTGGCCAGCAGGTCGAGGGAGGTGATTCTGCCCCTTTACTCCGCTCTCATGAGACCCCACCTGAAGTACTGCGTTCAGCTCTGGGGCCCCCAACATAAGAAGGAGAGGGACCTGTTGGAGCGAGTCCAGAGGAGGGCCACAAAGATGATCAGAGGGCTGGAGCACATCTCCTATGAAGACAGGCTGAGAGAGTTGGGGCTGTTCAGCCTGGAGAAGAGAAGGCTCTGGGGAGACCTTCTAGCAGCCTTCCAGTACCTGAAGGGGGCCTACAGGAAAGCGGGAGAGGGACTTTTTACAAGGGCAAGTAGTGGCAGGATGTGGGGGAACAGTTTTAAACTGAAAGAGGGTAGATTTAGATTAGATAATAGGAAGAAATTCTTTCATGTGAGGGTGGTGAGACTTTGGAACAGGTTGCCCAGAGAAGTTGTGGCTGCCCCCTGCCTGGCAGTGTTTAAGGCCAGGTTGGATGGGGCTTAGAGCAACCTGGTCTAGTGGAAAGGTGTCCCCGCCTGTGGCAGGGGGGTTGGAACTAGATGATCTTTAAGGTCCCTTCCAACCCAAACCATTCTATGATTCTATGAAAAATTACATTAATAGAAAGATGGATTATGTAATGTTCAATATTGCATTTCCTGGGCTATTTTTTAATTTACATTTTTTTCCTTAAGAGTCCTTCACTAGCTTCACTTCAATAGCACAAAGTTTTCATTTGCTTGTCTTTTTTTTTTTAAAAAAAAAAAATTCTGGAACAGAGCACACTGAAGGATTTGTATGGGCATTTCACTTCTGAACTACAGTCATTTTACCTAACATGATTAGTACAAACCAATTAAAAAACTACTACTGTTCGAAGAAGAGCTTTGGAGAAGGGTGCCACATCTCTGCTACAGACACATAATTAGCTGTCTCACACCCAGAATATTCCCTAGCACCAAGGGCTCTCAAAAGCAAAAGCAGGGCAAAACAGGCACCTTAGTGCTGCACTCCAGCAATGGCCCTAGCCAGCAGGTGGTCCAGACGGAGCAGCATTTAAGTTGTTTTAGCTGCCTATAGAAGTCATCCTTATCCATCCAGTTTTCTGAGCCATTTTAAGAAGTTATGAAGTTGAAGAAACATACATTGACAAGCTTATGTATTTCCATTACTTTTCTCCAGAATTACTTGGGAGAAGAGTATCTGTTCCACTAGAGGGAGGAGCAGGCTCAGGAACTGAATTTCCAACCACTGTTCCAGTGCCACCTACACTAACAGACTTATTCCTACATGAAGGATGGTCTGTTGTCACAAACAGCTGACAGGGCAAAACTGGAACATGAAGGTCCATTTATGCAGAAAAGTTTTATAACAACAACAAAAAAAATAAAAAAAGGAGGAATCTCATCTGAGGTACATTTGATTGTCTGCTTTTGTTTCTGTTTTTCCTGAAAATGGGATGTGTTTTTAGTTACAAATCATGTCTTTCGTATTATATTTAAATTTCTAGATCATGCTTTCCTTTGACGTTGGGATAAAACTACCTGGAACAGAGCAGCAATTTTTAGCTTATTTCCTCTCTTGTAAAGGGCTTCACATAGATGTTGTTTTTCATGTATTCCGTTTTATTGCTTCTTATTGCTAAGATTTGGTAACAATATATTCACTTCATCCGAAAACGGGTATATTTAAGAACTTATAGATTATTAATACCTTGTAAAGTACAAAGATACTAATATTTCTAATTCCAGCAGTTTTCCCCAAAATATATTTGAGATAGGACAGACGTAGAGATTACAAAGGTTCAATTTTTCCCTAAGAAAACGCAAGAACTACAAAGCCCCCATGTCAGAGTTCCTATATGTGCACCTGCATATAACTATATGGCAACTCACTGTAATGAAAAGATCAAGGTCATTTATTACTGAAACTATTTTTAGTGACTTTGGTTGGGACAAGTCCCATGACTAGTTAGCGCAGCACCAAGGAAACAGGCTCATTGGAACAGCTGTATCTTATGCAGAAAAGCAAGGCTACAAGGAGACATGGCTTTAGCCCAACCTATCCATCTCACCTGCCAGAGAATAGCTGTACCAGAAAAGGAGAATGCTTATGGAAGAGCTGGAACCTGGCATGCATTCCTCTCCTCCTCACTCTCTGAAACAGTGGGCAGACTGATGTACAATCTCCCCCTTCGGGCACTCTGTGATGGCATCCACGCAAGTGACTTCTGTACTATGCTAAGCATAGTAGCGTGTTACTGCCTTCTGGTTGGGTTTGACTAGCAGCTATCACATTTGAATCTTCCCCCTGATGACCAAGAGACAGTCTTAAAACAAACAAACCCCCTCAGTGTTGTGTAATCAATCTAGACAAGACTGCAACAAAGAGTTGCAGAGTTTATAAATATGTAAAGGGCAAGTGTCATGAGGATGGAGCCAGGCTCTTCTCAGTGACATCCAATGACAGGACAAGGGGCAATGGGTGCAAGCTGGAACACAGGAGGTTCCACATAAATATGAGGAAAAACTTCTTTACAGTGAGGGTGACCGAACACTGGAACAGGCTGCCCAGAGAGGTTGTGGAGTCTCCTTCTCTGGAGGCATTCAAAACCCGCCTGGACGCGTTCCTGTGTGATATGGTCTAGGCAATCCTGCTCCGGCAGGGGGATTGGACTAGATGATCTTTCGAGGTCCCTTCCAATCCCTAACATTCTGTGATTCTGTGATTCTGTGAAAGAGGAGTGCTGTATTTGGAAGGGAAGGTGCAGTTAAATGTTGGTTCCTAACTGCTTAAGCAATCGGTTTCATAGTGCTTTAGCAAACACCCCTAGAAAGTCCTGTCTATTACAGAGGTTGCACTTTAATTTTTACTGTAGCACATTCCATCAGGCCAGAAAGATGGAGACATATGGAGAACTTGAAAAATTTCTGGTTATCCTGGGCCAAAGACTTTAAGCTCCCTGGATATTAAGACAGAAGCCTTGAACTTGATGGGATGCAGAAGGTAGAGTCAATATGCTTATGGTAGCCCCAGGAGGAAACATGCTGTATGATTTTATACTGCCTAGTGTTTTTGAAGTATTTAGGCTTTCATGCTTCTCATTACAGCTCAGCCAAGAATCAATGAAAATCTGAGTAACTGAGGTCAGCCGAAGTTTTCCTGCCTTCCCAAAGATGTATGAGGGTTTGAACCATTCTCCCAAGCAACATGTAAGATTACAGTCAGAATAAGACCAGAAAGAGTTTTTCTGTCATCCACAATCATCTTAGCAGAACCGGGCAGTATCTTGTACCAAAGTGCAAGAAATCTTTAGTGTTTGCTTTTTTTATAGGTTAATCCTGACATCAGGATAAGAAGACATGTAGTCTGGGATTAGAAATGCACTGTAGAGTCGTAGAGAGGTCAGTGAGAAGAAATCTGGATTATTCCACTATTCTTCAAGTATACCAATTGCCCTTCTGAATGTCTTGATCTATGATGATAAGCAGATGAGCAGAAAAGCTGTGGGATTCACACATGGTTCCTGTTAGAAAAAACATTCTGAATAATATAATCCACCTATGGCTGGGCTCTCTCTGGATCAATGCAAGGTTAAGGCCACTGCCTCTTTTGATCTCTGCTGATTAGCACAGAACTTGCAGTCTCATTAGTCAGAGTCGGGTGATGCCAGGCATATAGGGCACTTCAGCAACAGTAGATTATGAACTGTGTAGACTTTCAAAAAGTATCACGCTAAAATTGATGTATTTCGCTTTACAGTATTCTGCATACCTTGACATAGATCAAGATTAGTTTCACCTGGTGTCATCTGTTTAAAGTGCTGCTTATTGCTGTGAGTTGCATAAAGTGAAGTAATTTCATTGTCCCAAAATCAATGGGAATAGGTACAAAAGAATTATTGTATTTGCACTTAAAGCTATATATCGAGTGAAACAAATACATACCCATTATCATTTGTCCTAAAATAAGCAAGGAGGGGCTGCTAAGATTTTCCATCAGGGAAAAATCAGGGAACTGCTTTGACCCTAGAGGCAAATTAGGCACTTTTCCCATAAAAATATATATCTGTGACCTCAGGTAATAAACAAGACATTTACTGTAATGACAGTAGAAATACAGTCTAGCAGATTCAGGATAACCATTCCTGAAAAACAGGTTGCAGTATTTAAATTAACAATATTTAAAATAAAATTTTTACAGAAATACAGTTGTGAACTGTGCTGTCAATGTGAATGGACAGTTGCATAGTTGCACATTCGCTCTCTGACACATGACATTAAGGAATGATTCTGAGAGAGGAGTTATGGCCCCCAGAGAAAATAATTCAGACCACCTACTTCAAACTTCTTCCACCAATGATTTTGGGAGAATTAATACTTTTTTCCAATAAATTCACAATCATGATGGTGCCTCATATTATGGACATAATGTGAGAAATTAAAAAAAAAAAAAATGAAATCACACATTGGCAATTTACATGCAAACACAAGCAAAAATATTTTAATTACATAAGCTACTGATTGATAGAAACACAACTCACCCCTCCAATCAAGTAAGGCTGAATGCAGACAATGTTTAAGTATGGCAAGGCATGAAAATGCCCATCCTTCTCTCATCCATTTATGTTTAGTACATTTTAGTATTTGTTACCAGAACTTTCAGATGAAAAAACACCACTGTCTCAAAACATGTCCCACACCTAAACTTTGTACTTTATACCTTACACGTACATTTCAAAATTGAAATTTTTATATTTCTCAAGTTAAAATGTTATGGATAGAGCTCTGTTCATTTGCTTGAAGTAATTTTTTTTAACTTTTTCAGCTGAGATAATGCTTCAAGGTACAGAAATACCACTTATTCTACACAGTGTTCAGGGGCTAAGAAATTAAAATCCTGGTTTGGGTAATGTATCAAAGACAACTCAAATGATGTAATACTCTTTATTCCACCATGACAGACCATGACCGTAAAATTTTGGAAAACATACTTTTTCCCCTCAGAAGAGAAGAGGAATGCTTCTAGGTTTTGCTTGCCATCTAGTCATTATCATTATTTAAATATATATTTTTCATACATTGATCCGCTCTTTACTATGACTGTTTTCTGTAATGAGATTTACTAATGCACAGAGGCAATAAGATGTGGGTTACTCCAAAATATATTTCAGCGAACAAAGATAAAATTAACTTGCAGTGGCAAATCTCCACGCAAGATGAAGCATATTTGGACCCTGTAATTCCTTCTGCCATACTTTCCATTCTCTCATTCCTCTCCTATTTCACTCAGAGGAAATGTTCCTATCTTTTCATAACAGAGTATAGATATTTCAGAAGTGTGCCTTGCTTTCATCCATATACAGCACACCCAATGTAAAAGAAATTATTTGAAACAGTTTTTTCAATGCTTCATTTCGATGCCATAGGCAGTCAAACTTGATTACAATACCATGATATAAGAAATAGAGATACATTTTAACTTTCTTTAGACCTTATGTGTGCAATGTTTTCAATAACAGCTTTTTTCTTAATTTTAAAAACATTCAGAAGTGTTATTAGCCAAAAATACTTAGCTGCATCAGGGGCTTATGTGGGAACTGAAGTTGGCTTTATTTTATTCAAATATTTCAGTTAGAATTGTCTGCAGTCCTGTCTGCCTACAGACAATTTGTTTAATTTTCCTGTTTAATTTTTAACACAGAAAGGATTTTTTTTTCAGTTGTCAGCTATGAAAACTCAAACACAGGTTCAAAGAGTCAAGTCATATCCTTAAATGCATTTATCACTAATAAAATTCTTGACACAACTGGGGTGGATTTGAGGCATAAACTTGCAGAATAATTTATTCGAGTCACAACTACCACTGGTGATAAATGAGAGCGAAAGAAAAGTATTTGACTTTCAGATATTAAGTTGGGTGTGGCAGGACTTGCAGTTAGAAAAAGTTTATTAAATTTGGAAAGTTTTATAAGGAATCAAAATGAGTTTGCAATTCTTTTGTCCAGCTGTTCTTAGTAAAATCCTACTCTAAAGTCTTTGTGCTCTTGGAACAAGGGCAAGTTACAAACATTACTGCCATTTGTTTAGATTTCCATATTTGCCAAGGGCAGCACCACACACAGCGGATCTCCTCCTGTAGTTAGGTGATCTGTTCTTAGATATATATGGTTTTGGAGGATCACTTTCATGTTTAGTTTTTTGATGCTTTCTAACACTAAATTATTTTGAGTGTGGAAGTCTTAATGAAGACTGTGGTGAAGTTCCTTGAGTCTTGTTTTCCAGTGTCTTGCATTAACAAAGTTTCTTCCATTACCTTTCTACAGTTCCCTTTTAGAAAGAAAAGAGCTATAAGAAAAAAAAAAAAATCTGAGTATTTAATTGATGATCACATCTGAGGTCAAACAGGCACATAAAATACTAGAAGCATCAGAGAGTGATATATTAGATCAAATATTCAAATATAGTTCTTTTTGAATATATATTCACCGCTATAGCAAACTTGTTAGTGTGAAAAGTCGCCATTGTTGGCAACTGAATCCTAGTTTACCATATGAGCCAAATTCTTCCTTATGCTGTTTTTAGGAGTGGAACAGACTTCTTGTTGTGGGTAGTAACAAAGACACACTTAAGTTCACCCTTCGTGCCCCCTGTGCAACTGTTTCTTCTCCCAAGCAGGGGCTCTGAGATGGAAATCCAGAGCATGCAACGGTATTTATGCAGAATCACTTCCCCTAAATTGAAGCAAGTGATATAGAAAAAGTCACATTCTAATTGCTACTTAAGGTGTTTCTCTTCAGCCTGAAAATTTCTCCAGAGAGATGGGGATGATGAAGAACTTCCTCTACTAGGGAACTTAGATTAACCCCACAGCAATACAGAACAAGATGAAAGGGTTTTTGAACTCAGTGACACTCCTTGGTTGGAAGGAAATCCTGTGCTCTGAGCAAGGTGAAGATCCAAGCAGCATGAACTACAATATAAACCATGGCAACTACTTTACATCAAAAGACTAAGGAGAAAAAGAAGAAATGATGTATTGCGCAGGAATTGCTTCATGTGGAAGAGACCTCAATTTCAGCTACACACTTGCCAGAAGTTCAGGTCTCGTGGCTCTTGTGTTCCCAGTAGAGATACCTCCTTAGCCGTAACTTAAACTATGCTATGTTATGGTTCAAGGAAGCTTCAAGGAAGATGGGCAAGTGGCATCTTCCATTCCTATTGTACCAGGCTGCAAGGAGAAAGACACGACACTTGGAGCCAAAATAGCATGTAAGAAAAGTCTGTGGCCCAGGAACTTGAACACTTGGCTGAACATAAGAGTTTCTGGGCTCTGTATGCTACTCCTTAGACCAATTTTGAACATTATAGCCACACGGTATTTGTCTGAAGCCAGTTATATTATAGAAAAGTCAGGCCAGAATTAGCAATATCTCCCCTAGGTTGGGGACAACCAGTAGGCTACCAAGTCACACTGCTGTTTCCTGTCAACTCATTTTCTCTCTCCTGCCACACTCATTTTGTTCACGTAAGGGTCAACTTACATGGACTCTGAGGAGCAAGAGGTGAGTTGATTAGGGAAAGAGGACAAATACACTCAATGTGTTTACTAACGAGAGAAGAGAGAGCTAAAGGACACCTGGAGAAATAAAATTACCGTATGAAAACGTGAGAAATTCTCATGACTTGGCAGACCTAGAGCACAGACCTGGAACTGGCTAAGGAAAGACAGATGATAGAGAACTGGAAACAAACAAGCAAAAATGTCCTTATGGAAGTAACACAGAGCTGACTAGAGAAGGCAGGAGGATGGTACACACTTGGACCTCAAGATGGACGAGGACATATGAATGAGTAGACAAGTTTGGAGGACAGAGTTAATTGAGGCAAAGGACTGATGTGTTTGGCAGACTATACATTGATGGTAGTGAGAGAGAACTGATGGGACTGATGATTAGAAGATGGATAGGAAATGCAAGATTTATGGACTCAGCAGTTCAGACAGATAGAATATTACAGGTGAAACACAGGATATCTGTTAAGTCTCTTGTACACTGGAGGAAATATTTCATTATGTCTCCCTGTGTGCTGGGTAAGGATTACTTGAGTAGGAGCAAGTGACAGGATCAGAGGAAACGGCCTCAAGTTGTGCCAGAGGAAAAATGTCTTCACTGAAATGGTTATCAAGCATTGGAACAGGCTGCCCAGGGAAGGGGTTGAGTGACCATCCCTGGAGGTATTTAGAAGACATTTAGACATGGTGCTCAGGGACATGGTTTAGGGGTGGACTTGGCAGTGTTAGCTTTACAGTTGGACTCTATGATCTTAAGGGTCTTTTCCAATCTAAATGATTCTATGATTCTGAAACCTTATGGTGCTGCTGTGTGTTTAACTTACATGCCTAAGGTATGTACACTTGCCTTACAATTCTTTCAAGGAATATAGGATTATTCATTTTCTCTCTCCTTTCTACAGCTTTTTTTTTTAAGACTACCATATTATAATTGCAGAGGAGGACAACCAATGTTTCTCTTCATATTTCTATTGTGTGATGTATCACTTTGATGAGCCTAGAAATTTAAAACTGTCTAAGCTTTTCTTGAGGATGCCATTTTAATCTACAATTACTCTATTATTTTCCTCAACAGAAAAGAACAAAATATTTAAAGTTCCTGATCTTGTGCGTTAACAAAGATGTAGCTAGGGAAGTAACAAATATATACAGAAACATATTAGTACAAGGACATATACTATGGATGTTGAAAAAATACAATAATTTGCATTTTAAGTCACAGAAGAGGCGATCTGGAGAAGATATACAGGTGGAAAAGGTAAAGTTTAAGCCCCCTTTATTTAATTCTTCATCTCTTTCTTTCACAAACACAGGTTTGTAGCCCCCGATGGATTAACATATTATATATATAACTTCTGTTACCTGCTACCTGGGAGTCCAGCTCTGGCTCCAAGCAAAGCAACATGAGATTGCTAGATGTTTCTGAGGACACAGAACACACTTAAAAGGGCAAGTGCAAGATTTGGGCAAACAAAGTCACAGTTTCCCAATCATTTTTGTGTTTTGACCTAAGGACTCCTTTGCTTGACTCCGGAAAGATCACAGCCCATAGAATTCCTCTCATGTAAAAGGTCAAGAAAATATAAATCACTTCCTTCCTCCCACCTTCTTTTTTTTTTTTTCCGCTTCTTTTTTACACACTTACCTGTTGAACTATACAAGTTTGCTAAATTTATAACTAGCCATATGCCACAACAAGTCAGGGAAACACAGATGGAAGAAGAAAGACTTCCCTACTCTGAGTTCTATTTAATACTTTACATGTGAGGAAAGTATATTGCATTTGCTCGTCTGTATACATTGAAATTTCCTACAGTTTCCTCAAGAGTCTCCTGTGACTAACACGCTTGCCTCTCTCGCTTAGGCTGAAGTTCAGATGTGCACATAGGCCTTGAAAAGTTACTTGAAGGAAATACTTTGTATATATAATGTCCATGTAGATTATTTTGCTCATTGTGGTCCAAATCCAGTTACAGCAAAAGACAATATGAAAAGTCCACAAAGTAAAAAAGAAATAATATTAAGATAAAGCACAGGAATAGATGAAATAACACCATAAAAGGAAAGCAATAGAACTCATATATCCTTCCCTCTTGTTAAGAACTTAGTTCTCTTTAAAAACCTATTGGAAGACTATGTCTAATAAACCTTTTGTTTACACCTTGGTGAAGACACTTGAAGATAGTTCATTGCAAAATTGGTCAGTTGTCCTCATTTCTCCAATATTCAACTGGTCAATATTCAATATTGAGGATTCAATATTAGCAAGGAAAGCAAAAGGTAAGGATTGACACTCCCTCTGACTAAAAAGTCAATCAACAACCACCAAGCTGTTGCACATTGCCACAATGGCATCCTTTGTTTTAATGAGGATTCTTATGGAAATCAGTGCAGCTTCTGGGCAAGTGTCAGTCATGGTACCAAAAATGCTTGCAGGAATCCATTATTATAGGGGCTTGAGACACAATTGCTATACAATTTGCAGAAGTTTGGTGGTGTTTGCCAAAAGAATGAAAAACAATGAACTACTCTGAGAAGCACTAGAATAATTTTATTAGCTTTCTGCCTTCCTTCCTTGTCCCTAATCACCAAAAGCTAGGTCTCTTTCCACACTCTTATAGCCTGTGTACGCCAGGGCAATGCCCGTGGAATTTACAGCATTGTAAGATATAAATAGAAAACAAGCATACAGACAAATATAAAATGAATGAAGAAAAGATGCACATAGAAAAAAAAGTCAGACATGATGTTTGGAGATTAGTCTTATTACTCCATAATACAATAGGACGTTCTTAACCTTTTTTGTCTACAAACTGCATCCAACAAAGGCTTCTTTTTCCATTAATGAAGAGTATGAACTTCAGCTTAATAAGATGCCTTCTCAAATGGCAGAACTTGCCTATCAGTTGAGCCTCAACATGTATCCACAGCACAATTGTCTAGGATTAGAGAACTGTTCCTTCTATCCACACATCTGTGAAACACAGGTATGTCAGAAAACACATTCCCCCCCAAACAGAAATGCTTCTGAAGTTCTTCAAGGCACTCAGAATAATCAGCAACTTTAAAGATTTCCCTTTTGTAACTAAAACGTGAAATATGAGCAAGTGAAAATAAAATGAAAAACATCTTAAGCCCATTTAAAACCATTTTTGAGTCGTCGGTCATTAGTTAACCTTAACACATCCCAGTGAACATGGAGAAAAAAAATTAACCTACAACACTTCACAAAAAAATATGGATACTGATCGTGTTAATGGTAAACTTAATTACCTCCTGATTTTCGCATATGACAGTGTTTTGCATTTCTCTCTCCAGATCCCTTTTTTTTTTTTTAATAGCTTCACACTCAGGTGGGGCAACACTTCTGCTGCCGACCCTGCACAGAAAGACCCACTTGTGGTTAACTCTCCCGCGTGGCCAAACCGCGCGGGGCGTTCGCCAGGCGGCCGAGAGGAGCCCCCCGCCCCGCCAGTCAGCCCCACCGCCCTCAGCACCGCCCGCGGCCCCGGGGCCCAGGGGGGCCGGATCCCCCCCGGCGGGGGCCGCAGGCGCGGGCCGTGCCCAGCGCGGGGGCGCAGGGCTGCGCGGGGCTCGGTACCCGCCGCCGGCCGGTCCGGTCCGGGCCACGGCAACGCGGCGGCCGCCCAGCGCCGAGCATCCTCCGCGGGGGGCTGGCCCGCGGGGCGGGGGCGGTGCGGGTTTGCAGCACTGCAGCAGCAGGAGCAGCTGCTGCAGCGGAGCTGAAGACCTGAGACCTCCCTCCTCCTCCTCCTCCAGCCCCGCCGGGGGCCCTCCTTTGTGCAGGGAGGCGGCCGCACACTCGCTGGCTGCGCCCCCCGCCCCGAGGGGCCGCTCCCCCCGGCCGAGTGCCGCCGGGTGCGCTACCACAGCCCCCCTCCCGTGCTGCCGCTTTCCCTTTCTAAAGATATTTATACACCTACACGTATACACACACCGCCTCCCGCTGAATTTAGGTCTCCGCCCGTCCGCCCCGCGGGGGAGCGGGCGCCAGCGGGGGGAGAGGAGGGCTCTTCCCCCGGCAGAGCTGCTCCCCGGCGGCGGCATCCCCACGAGAAGGGAAAAGGTTATTGCAAGCGCGGCGAAAACAAAGCCGGCGCTTCTCGCCCCAGCCGCCCGGCTGCGGGGATCGCCCCGCCAGAAGTTGCGGCACGGATCGCCGCAACCCCCCCCTCCTTCCCCCCCGCCGCAGCCGCAGGAGCAGACCAGCCTGAAGGGCACCCCGAGATCGCCCCGGGGGTCAGCGGGCACAGCAAGCGATGCCGCTTGCCCGGCGGTAAAACTTCTTTGTTAATAACGACCGAGCCGGAGGGCGGCAATAAAGCGGGGGCCGCCGTCCCGCGGAGAGCCCGGCAACTTCACAGACAATAACCCCGCCGCCGGTACCTGCACAGAAACTTCTCGGACCGCTCCCTCCGCCACCCCTGCGCACTTCGGGAGCCCCCTCTCCCGCTGTGACCTCTCCCGGCGCCCGCGGGGAACTGTTGCCTCTCCCGCAGCCGGTGCCCGAGAGCGGCGCGGCGGAGCGGAGCGGGGAGCGGCCACCCCCACCCCGCTGCGGCTGCCGGCGAGACCCTCGCACCGGTCGCTACTTTGGTAGTCGGGGGACTTACCCTCCGAGATGAGAAGGCTCTCAGAAAACCAGCAGTTCCATCATCCAGACAGTCCTTTGCAACTTTCCCTGCACAGAGCGAGAGTGTGCCTCTATCTATACATCGATGTGCAGAGAGACAGGGAGCGCGCATAAGCCGACGGGCTGTTCAGGAGACTTTTGAATAAAAGGGGGATGAAACCGGATTTCTTCCCAGTATCGGGACTCTGGAAAACCAAATCCTTCTTGAGAAGAGAATTCTTTCAGACCCCGTTATCTGTATTACTATTAATGCGCAGAGCAGGAGGCATTGCATACAAATAGATCCAAGTAGCAGCGTCTATTGGTGGCTGCGGAGGGCCCCTGGGTCCTACTGCTCCGGCGCCGGGAAACTACAAAGCCGAGCAGCAGCGAGCGGCTCCGGAGAGGGCACGGTGTGGGGGGACGAGGGGGCGAGGGGGGGGGGGGCGGCTGCAGGGGCCGAGTCCCGTTCAATGGCTTCGTTACCTCGGGTATTGTAATACGTGTTGCAACGTTTAAGCGTGAGAAAGCCACGTTAGAAACGGGTGTCATGCAACCTCCCCTTTCATAGCTGCTCTTGCAGGGCTATTGTGCAGTCTGGGATAAGAAATGTGTCTGATTTTTAAAAATCAGGGGTTTATTTGTCTACAGCTTTTTTTTTTTTTCCCCTGCACTGTCAAAATTATCCATCATGTTCCCTAATAATTATGTAGTTACTTCAGTAATCAATTATTCATTGAATTTCACTTACCTATGCTTTTTCTTAAGTTAGGGCTTTCCAAGGGTACATCTGCTCCTCTGTGCAAAGAGGATAAACAATCATTCTTAAAAATTAAGCAACTTATTCCTAATTAAAAGAGAAAAAGTAAAAACGAATTATCAGGGTAAGTCTTCTCCATTATAGAATACAAAGACAACTGGTTTGCAGTATTTAAATGATGGTCAGTATTGGGTGTAAGAAATCACCGGATTGAAAGAAAATATCCCATTTGAAAAATCAGGCAGCGAGAAGAACAAAAACCAGATACAGCATTTGTGTATTGGCTGCTAAATGGACAGTAAATGTGAGAAAATGACGACATAGGTCAACATAACTGAGAACTGAAAACAATGTAAGCACTTACATGTGCAAGAGTATCACATGTAGCTAAACTTCTATTACTGTCTTGTAGGTAACATACATTATACACTAAGCATACATCTAGATAATAAACATTAATAGGCTTAAAATTTAAGTATTTAATGAAATCTTCGAAATAGTGTATGAAAAATATTTAGAAATAAAACCTGCAATATATTGCAATGCATGACACAAAGATCTAAACATACCCACTTGCCCTACACAGAAGAATGGAAATCAGTGACAAGGGGACATTGTCCAAAAGGTCCCGTGTGTAGGGTATTGTTAATATGGCAATGTCCTTACACTCTAGTTGGAAGCTACCAATGTAAATACAGCCATTATTACAAATGAATTTTTACAAATATTATTGAAAAGCCATACATATAGCACAAGGTTACTTGCCACTAGCCCATTATTTCACCAGATATATAGGTAGAAAGAGATGAAATAAGTTTAAAAGAAAACATGGAGGAAAATACAGTGTTTAAAAAACTCTTGCACTCTGAGAATCAACAGTAGTAGATGAATCCTTCTTTGAATGAAGTACTCTGCACACCTTGGAGGAAAGCAACAGAGAGGGCAGGAGGGAGTCAGCATTTTTGTGCATTGGTCGCCTCTGATGAGAGAAATACTACAGTACGAGTTCAAAGTTAGGTCTTCTGTGCTGCACTTCAGACCTAACTTACAGCTTGCACCATTAAGAACTTGCATCTTCTTGGAAGAAGATTCTTTGTTCTTTGAATTCTGTTGCTGCTTTGGTTTGGGTATTTTATCCCTTAGATAACAAGTATATCCCAAAGCAGTAGCATTTCTGATGTCAGAGTAGCTATACTAGAACAATTAATTAATTGCTGTTATCACTGTAGTTACGCATGTACTTTTTTCTTTTTAAATAGAAGAAATTTAAGTTTTGGTTATGTTACTTTGAAAACAGTTGACTTTTACACAAGTAAATAAAAGTTGTAAAGGAAGATATTGTAGTTGTTTGCAGTTTAGACCAAATTTTGTTTCACTGTGCTGTTTTGTTGTTTTGGGTTTTTTTTTGTTTCTCTTTAGGTCTACTTCAGGTAAATTCTGCTTACCTGAGAGTTCAGCATATACCTCTCACCTCTTGCATCTTATTACTTCCACAGGCCTTACACTTGCCATTATAACCTTAAGGAGCTTCCCGATTAACATCAGTTTAAAAGAGAACAGGCTCAGACCTATTGTATTTAACAATATAATGTCAAATCATTGGCATCATCTGCAAATTTAATAAAAATAGTAGATTAGTGTAGTGCAAATTAAGGAGGTAATAACCAACACCATCGCAATTAAGAAATTACACTGCGAAGGAAAGAAATTGCCATGCCCATTGTAGAGCCTACAGAAAATAGTGAAATATGGCTGTGAAACTGTTCTAATAGATAAATTGGGTGGGTGGTTAAACATCTGAGCTAAGATGATTACTTTGTAGTGAAACAAAACAAAGAGTAATAAATCACAATGCTGCTCTATTACCACAATTAAAATGCAATTGCTTGATCAGTTACCACTCTAGCTAATAGCTTGATGGAGGACAAGCAAATAAA